>NW_027708592.1:0-334 GCF_054177405.1 Leptonychotes weddellii | reverse complement strand
TCTAAAGCTTTCACAGTAGTAGGTGTGGGATGTTTCTCCCTGACTCCAGACACAGTGTTCTTTCTCTGCATCAGGCCGCTCTAGGTAACTCCCAGCAGGATCTGGGCTCCCATGACCCTGCCCTCCCGGTAGCCAGAGGCAGTCTAAAGGCCTCCTTCCACGTGCTTGCTGTGTAGACAGATGCCTTCATTTCCCCTTTGTGGCCTGCATGCCTGGACACATGCAGACCTGCCTGGCTTTGGCCCCGTGGGGGACCACAGGACTCTGGGATTTCACTCTGTAAGTGCAGCGGTGGAGGTCAGTTGAAAGGGATCCACCTTGGGGCTTGAGGCTC
>NW_027708591.1:0-334 GCF_054177405.1 Leptonychotes weddellii | reverse complement strand
TCTGTCTGGGCTGTTTTCCATCTCTGCAACTAGCTGCACTTGACCTTGAGGAACCCAGAACCCTAACACCCAGCAGTTTTAGTGCTTCTGTCGACTCCCAGCCTTCTCTCAGGTGGAAGTGGGGGTGGAAGGTGACGAAAGCATAGGGAGGCTATATGAGTCACCAAAACCTCATGAACCTAAGGGAAAAAAAAAAAAATCAAACTTACTATTTCTCAAACTCCAATACTTTAAATTCCTCAAAGTATTTGAAATCTGACAGTGGCAGAAAGTCAACGCTAACA
Organism: Leptonychotes weddellii; assembly: GCF_054177405.1. Lineage (NCBI taxonomy): Eukaryota > Metazoa > Chordata > Mammalia > Carnivora > Phocidae > Leptonychotes > Leptonychotes weddellii. The sequence goes on along the minus strand of NW_027708591.1, from coordinate 50 downwards.
AACCAAAAAGACCCAGTTCTGTTAAAAGCCAAATACGTCGTCTTGTGGAC
>NW_027708590.1:0-334 GCF_054177405.1 Leptonychotes weddellii | reverse complement strand
TTTTTTTTTTAAGATTTTATTTATTTATTTGACAGAGACAGAGATAGCGAGAGCAGGAACACAAGCAGCGGGAAGGGGAGAGGGAGAAGCAGGCTTCCCCCCGAGGAGGGAGCCCGATGTGGGACTCGATCCCAGGACCCTGGGATCATGACCTGAGCCGAAGGCAGACGCTTAACGACTGAGCCACCCAGGCGCCCTACACTGCAACATTTTTTAGCTTTCCTGCTGCACTTGCTGTTTGGAAGAAGGGTGGCCTATCGTGATAGTTCAGTTAAGGCTGTGTAGTCAGACAGCTTGGATCTGCTGCACTTACCAGCTGAGGGGCCTCTGCTCC
>NW_027708589.1:0-334 GCF_054177405.1 Leptonychotes weddellii | reverse complement strand
CCTCCAAGGTGCCCCTAAAACTATATTTTTGGAAATGATTACATATCAACACACAGAATTTTGATACTACAGTCATGCCATGAGCAGTCTTCCTTGAATCACCTCAAAAATATATTCCATATGAACAGAGATACATTTTTTTTTTTAAGATTTATTTATTTGAGAGTGAGAACACAAATGAGAGCAGCGAGGAGCATAGGGAGAGAGAAACTTTAGCAGACTCCTCACTGAGCTCAGAGCCCGACGGGGGGCTCAGCTCAATCTCACGACCTGAGATCTCAACCCTGAGATCACGACCTGAGCCAAAACCAAGAGTCTGATGCTTAACTGACTG
>NW_027708588.1:0-334 GCF_054177405.1 Leptonychotes weddellii | reverse complement strand
TCTATCAGAGAATGGGCCCTGAGGTCACCTTTCCTTGTGCTCCCATGGAAGTGGGGCCCCTGATAGCAGCTGCCCTGAGGGCCTGTGATGAGGTGGCCCCTGAGGGTGACTCCGGAGACTGTGGCCGGGATGCCACCCACCCCCAGCAGCGTGGCTCCCTAGCTAGGTTGGTACCTGTGGGAGGTCTGGGAGTGATGGGGACCAGCAGCCGTAAAGCCGTCCATCAGTGAGCACTGACAGGCCATCACCGGTCCTGCTAATGAGCTGGGTCTCAGTCGGCGTTCTCCTGGCCCCTGGGTGTAGAGTGAAGCTCGCTTCCTCTCAGAGCTGCCTC
>NW_027708587.1:0-334 GCF_054177405.1 Leptonychotes weddellii | reverse complement strand
TTTTTTTTTTTTAAAGATTTTATTTATTTGACAGAGAGAGACACAGCGAAAGCAGGAACACAAGCAGGGGGAGTGGGAGAGGAAGAAGCAGGCTTCCCGTGAAGCAGGGAGCCCGATGCGGGGCTCGATCCCAGAACCCTGGGATCATGACCTGAGCCAAAGGCAGACGCTTAACGACTGAGCGACCCAGGCGCCCCCCCTACAATCTATTTTATGCAATAACCAGAGAGAGCCTTTTAAAATATCAATGACAAAGAGACTGAAGAATCACAGACAACAAACACAGCGTGTGGATCTTGTTTAGGTCCCGATGGAGATACACCAAGTGTAATAA
>NW_027708586.1:0-334 GCF_054177405.1 Leptonychotes weddellii | reverse complement strand
ACAGACTTTTGACATGTAAGTTAGGTATGGCTCCACCAAGAGCAGAGTCGCAAAACTTGTTCCTGTGGATGGAGGGTGTGGGAGGTGGTCAGGAAAAGCTCTGGGACATCTGGCAGTGTCAGCACTGCTTGCCCAAGTCTGTGAGAATAGACTGAAGTGGGATCTCATGGCCAAATTAGGCACAGGAAGGGAGTGGTCCCCTCACAGGAGTTTCCATCCTCCTTGGCCAAGAGATTGATCCAGGAGGAGGAGGAGGTGCAGGGTTCATAGTGCACCACTAGGTGGCACTGTGCAAGGAAGACAAAAATTACCCAATTAGAACATTTTTTTTTTT
>NW_027708585.1:0-334 GCF_054177405.1 Leptonychotes weddellii | reverse complement strand
GTGCCCTCTTTAATACCCATCACCAGGCTAACCCAATCCCCCCAACCCCTTCCCCTCTAGAACACTAAGATTGTTTCTTTGAGTCCATAGTCTCTCATGGTTCATCTCTCCCTCCGATATCCCCCCTTCATTCTTCCCTTCCTGCTATCTTCGTCTTTTTTTTTTTTAACACATAATGTATTATTTGTTTCAGAGGTACAAGTCTGTGATTTAACAGTCTTACACAATTCACAGCACTCACCATAGCACATATCCTCCCCAATTTCTATCACCCAGCCACCCCATCCCTCCCACCCCCCACCACTCCAGCAATCCTCAGTTTGTTTCCTGAGAT
>NW_027708584.1:0-334 GCF_054177405.1 Leptonychotes weddellii | reverse complement strand
TAGAACAGTAATTACCAGACCTGTTTCCTGGGAGGGCTTTGTAGGCACTAATTTCATATATGAAGTATAATTATTTGTCCTTAATAGTGGCATTATCATAGATGATCAAATAAAATTTGACACTCCATTTATGCCTTTGGTTACACAATCAGTCTCGGCAATTATATTCTTGTAAACAGGATGACAATTCTTATTAAACCTATGAAAATAATGACATTGCCACTGAAAGTAAAGAACTAGTGTCAAATGACAAAAAGAGAAGAAAAACAAGAAAATAAAGAACTAGTAAAAGTGTTGCTTCTGAATTATGAGGGGTCAGGAAAAATGTATTGTT
>NW_027708583.1:0-334 GCF_054177405.1 Leptonychotes weddellii | reverse complement strand
GCAGGCCCTCTTCTCCAGCAAGGACGCTCTGCCCCCTGTAGTTTGCTTGGCCTCCCAGCCAACCTCACGCCCACCCCTCCTGAAGCCAGACTACTCTGCGTCCCTGCGCCTCCTGCAGAAATCCAAAAAATGGTGGCTGAAAGCAGAGCAGAGAACCCCAGCCCAGCCTCCCCTCATCTGTGTCTCTTCCCAAAATGCCCAGACCAAGGTAGCTCTCTGCCACCTTTCTGCAGCCTTCCAAGGCTTTCCATGAATTTCACTTCGACTCTTCTGAATTCCTTCTTTCCCTGAACATTTCCTGACACTGATTTGCCACTGAGATGTCATCTCTGTG
>NW_027708582.1:0-5964 GCF_054177405.1 Leptonychotes weddellii | reverse complement strand
AGACGAACCATGAGAGACGATGGACTCTGAAAAACAAACTGAGGGTTCTAGAGGGGAGGGGGGTGGGAGGATGGGTTAGCCTGGTGATGGGTATTGAGGAGGGCACGTTCTGCATGGAGCACTGGGTGTTATGCACAAACAATGAATCATGGAACACTTCATCTAAAACTAATGATGTAATGTATGGGGATTAACATAACAATAAAAAAACTAAAAAAAAATAAACTTGGCTTGTTCAAAGAACAGAGAAAAGCTGTTGTGTCTGAGATGTAGCGGTGGGATATGAGGTTGGAGGAGACAGGGCCAGACCTTACAAACACCTGGAGCCAGGGAATCAGCTCATGGCAAAGCTCATGCTCCCCCAGCGGAGGTCCCTTACGCTGCCTGGGTTCTGGAAGCCAGTGCTATGTTGCTGGTTGTACTGCAGCTGCTCTTCTGGGGCTCATGGGAGGGACTGTCTCCCTTTTTGTCCCTTAAGTGTTCACGGTACATTGCCGTTATCTGAGCTGGCCTCATTAAGTCTCTGGTTTTCACAATCGGATCTGAATCACAGCTAGGACTTAAAATATGCCCCACCTGCCTCCATACAAGGATTAATTCATTTTTTTCCCGAATGAGGTAGATAACTGTGATCATCCCCATTTTACAGATTGAGAACCTGGGTCACGGAGAGGTTAGGTTACTGGTCTCAGGTCACCAGCTAGGAAGTGGGAGGGCTGAGGTTTCAGCTCAGGCGGCTCGATTCTGAAGCTCAGATCTCCCCTTCACTACACTGTGCTGCCCCTCGAAACCCAAGAGCGCAGCTGAGGCACCTGGCTGTGGAGTCAGGCCTGGATGGAACTGGGGGGAATAGCGGGGATGTAGAATTATCGGTGGGTGTAGACAGGCGAGATTCAGCCCTGGGGGGTGGGGGGCAGGAATAGCTGAGGTGGCAGGGGTTCATGACATACATGAAGCAGCAAATATACAGAAAGATAGGACAATGCTTGCACTTGGTCCTGTTGGCCAGGGGAGCCCTTCCATTTTCCCAGTGGGACTGTGAATGGGGAGACTAACACTTAGTTGGCACCATTGTATGCCAGACATTTGTTATTGTTTTTAACAACCGTCCCCCCCCCAAAAAAAAAAAACAAACCCTGCAAGGAGGTGGCCTTGATCCCATTTCACTGGTGAAGCACCATGCTCGGAGGGGTAGGGAGCTCTGCCATCATCACCTAGCAAGGAGGGCACCTATCCAGGACTTGAACTCTTGAACTCTCTGACTCCACCGTATTTCCACTCCATTACCCCTCCTCTGTCCAGCCTGCAGGAAGCAGGCTGAACAAGAGGAGCAAGCTGCACTCCACCTTGGTCATTGTCGGTCTCTTCTGGCTGTGGATCCCTTTGGGAAGGCTGTTAAAATGTGGCCTCTTCCCCAGAAGTGCTTGTTTGCACACATTTGCACACACACAGTTGTGCATGCACATTGAAGGGCTTTACTGCATCTCTTGAATGGGTCCAGAGCCCTGTTCTCCATCTCTCAAGGTTACGCTGGACCTGACACACCAACACAGTTTGGGGGGTGTGGAGAGGAGCTGAATGATTCCTGACTGCTGGCCTTATGTGCATCCAATAAGCCATGACCTCTTTTATCTAAATAGCATAACTAAAGTGCCTAGTTATATGTCAGGTCTGGGACCCAGAGCTCACATGCTTCATTTCATTTCAACATCTCTATAAATCTGTTATGGGTATTGCAATTTCCTCTAATTTATTTATTTATTAAAGCTTTTATTTATTTGAGAGCGAGAGCGCACAAGCAGAGGAGAGGGGCAGAGGAAGAGGGAGAAGCAGACTCCCCGCTGAGCAGGGAACTCGACGTGGGGCTCGATCCCAGGACCCCGAGATCATAACGTGAGCCGAAGGCAGCTGCTTCACCGACTGAGCCACACAGGCGCCCCTTTTTCCTCTATTTTAAAGATGATAGAACAGAGCTTAGAATTTGAGGGCTTGATCCATGCCAGATGAGCTGCAGAGCCAGGATTCTAACTTCGCTCTTAGTTATACTGAATCTCAAAGTAGTCGGGCTGCAGTTGGTGCCGGCATGTTCTTAGCATGAATAAACAAGTGCTTGTAGGTACTCCCAGGTCCTCAGATGTCATTTCTCACCCGCCTCTGTTAGGCAGCTCAGAGCCATGAGCCTGGAGAATGCTATTGAATTTCTGGTTCCATCTTGAATGCCATCGATGCATTAATTAATGTGGCTGTGAAAGCACCTGACGCTCCTGGAGGGCCGTGGGGATGTGGAGTCCTCGACGCTTCAGTTGCACGCAGCAGTGCGGTTAATCCCTGCTGAGACAGTTCTGAGCCGTTCGGGGGGGTTGACAATCGTAGGGAGTTTGCATTGACTTGCCTGCCATAACCGACCCCAAAGTGCAGAATTGTAAATGAAAAAACGCTTAAAGATGCCACATAGTGTGTAAATGCTTCTCCAGCGGTAAAATATTATACCTACATAAAACCCTTATAAACATGTAATAATAATTTACGCATAAGCACCAGCTATAAAGTGAAATTCAGCTCGATCCAGTTTTGCAAGAATTTTCCCTGGCAGAGAGTGCTAGCCATTGTGTGAATTCTCATCTGGGTGAAGAAAAACAAAATCCATTTCCCTGAGCATAGTTATTCTTTGAAATAGCTCTGGCCTCAAACTTTAGAGGGAAAAATTATCCTGCATAGGAAATGCTAACTGTATCATTTTTAAAGCTGTAGCTTTGTTGCCGAGGCATGTTAACACGGTAGAAACTTTTACTCAGGGCTTATGACTTGCCCCTGCCTGATTTTTCCATTTACTTAAAGGAGAGTGAAATGAGTGAGCAATGTTCTTTTTTTCCCCTAGCACTTTTCCTTTGAATATTCATTTTATGGTTCAGCTTTTTGAAAAAGAAAACTTTAATTGTCTGGCTTACATGTTCATCAGTGTTCATAAACTAGAGACTGGAATAAGAAAAAAAAAATTGCTCGTATTCCCAGTGCTCTCCAGTTGTTTCTGAAGGCAGATATTTTGAATTTATTGGATTATGGTTATCAGTGACTTCTCCTTCAGTCGTATGTTCCATGAGAGAAGGGACTTCTTGGTGAGTGTAGTATCCTTAGCACCTTAAAAAGATCTCAGCATATGGTAGATACCCCGTAAGTGTTTGGAAGTAAATGTCAGATCCCTAGGAAGTGGTAGAAGGAACTAGGCTTTCTTCTCTGGAATCCCACTTGGTGGCAAAGTCTGACAGGTCCAGTGTTCTCATGGTACAATGACAGCAACTACACACCAAGACTGATCTCATGGGGGGGCGCCTGGGGGGCTCAGTCAGTTAAGCATCTGCCTTCGGCTCAGGTCGTGATCCCAGGGTCCTGAGCTCAAACCCCATGTTGGGCTCCCTGCTCAGTCGGGAGTCTGCTTCTCCCTCCCCTCTGCCTCTCCCCCAACTCGTGCTCTCTCTTTCTCTCTTGCTCTCAAATAAATAAAATCTTAAAAAAAATGACCTCATGCGTGTGTTAGTTAGGGTTGCTGTTACAAAGCACCACAGACTGGGGGGCTTAAACCACAGACATGCATTTCCTCCTGGTCCTGGGGGCTGGAACTAGATCGAGGGGTCTGTACGGTTGTTTCTGACACGAGTCAGATTGGACCACCCTAGAGACGTCACTTCACCTTAATTACTTCTTTCAAGACCCTGTCTCCAAATACACTTGCAGCCTGAGATCCTGGGAGGTAGACGTCAATTCGTGAATTTGAGGGGGGAGGGTAAGGGGGGCAGGGACATAGTTCAGCCCCGAATAGGGCGGTCACTGACTTGATTATAGCACTTTGGCGAAGTGCCGTTCCGATGTTTAGGTGTTATGAGGAGTTTCAAGTCTAATTGAGGATACAATATAATTAACGTGAGAAAAAGTTCACCGTACAGGCAGATATATTCTAAGCTCCTTGGCGAGCATGATGCTTTTGGGGTTCTGGGGGTGGACCTCATTCCACCCCCTCTGTGGGACATAGGGGGTTTTCTAGCATGTGTCCTCCCATCAAAGTTACACGGGTATCCTGGGGTTTATTGAATCCTGTGGCCTGCCTTTACCCATCTGGGGCTCAGATGCTCCATGGTCCCTGCAAGGCCCTGTGTGCTGAGGCCACTAACAGTGGCCTAATAACAGCACTTATTGAGCACTTGGTGTTTGCTGGGCACAGTTCCAGGTGGCCTCCTGTCTAGAGTTTTGGTAGGGTCCCCCAGGATCATGTAGCAAGTGCTGGAGTTTGTATTTGAACCCAGGGAGTCAGCCCCAGGCTCTGTGCTCTTACCTGCTGAGATCGATTGCATACCGGTGAGGGTGTTCTCTGGACACAGGTCACTAGGTACTGAGCCTGGCAGCAGCTGGAACCCCTGAGTGCAGTCTGGGGCTGCAGCTCATCTACGCTATGCCCTCTGGGTGGAACCAGCCTGGTCCCATCCCTCTGGGGTTGCCGCAGCCCAAAAGCCCTTCCTGACTTCCATTCTGCAGAGTTCCGAAACAGGGTCCAGGCCACAGCTCCTGGGAAGCTTGGAGGCTCTGGCTCTGGGTCCTGGCTCCCTTGAGCACTGACCCCACTTGAGTTTGTCTTGGTCCCTCCGATTGTGGTTTTGGCTGCTGGACCCCCATCCCCATCTCGGGTCTGTTCCTGGTCTATTTTGTCGTTTAGGTGGGAACTCTTGGAACATATCAGTCTTGGGCTTTGCTGTCTGTACTTACATCGGATCCATGCGTGAGGGCTGAAGATGGCTGGGTATCTCCAGTGCCCTCCAGAGCCCCAGTGGGGGCTCCCTGCGAGTCTGATTGTTAACGGTAGGTGCTGGGACTCACGGTGCTCTGGCAGGCAAAGCGCAGTATTATGGGGCCTTGGAAAAAGGGCCATTGACTAGAGGCTTTCAGGGGAGGCATTTGGTTCCAGAATCTTGAAAACGGATTTGGAGTTAGCTAGAAAGAAAGGAGGGAGGGCCTGCTGGTCGGTGGGAGCTGCAGGAACAGGAAGGTGAGGGACTTTTGAGATACGTGAGGGAGGGCACTGTTCCAACCTGTTAGTACCACTACCTAGAAGCCTGAGATTTGGAAAGGTGAAGTAAGTGCTGGGGGATGACTCCCGGGCCAGGTGGGGAAGGGCTTTGTGTGCAAGCCAAGCAGCTTGAATGTTCTCTTCTTTGTGGGCTTAGGTCTGTGTGCATGTGCACTGTGTGTGTGTGTGTGTGCGTGTGCGTGTGCATGTGTGCACATATATCTTTTAGGACTCCATCCTATAGATCCCACTTTTCCCCAGGGCTGTGCCTGTGCCTCCGTGAAAGGGGTCCAGGGACTTGACTTTGAGGACTGGAGGGCTGGATGTGAAGCCACTAAGGAGAGAGGCAGGCGTCCCATGTGAGTTCTCATTCAGTGATCTTTTTTAAAAACTAGAAAGTACTTTTACAACAGCTGGTTCCACAGAGTCATTCTCAGCCCTGAGAGTGCTCCTGGGCCCAGGGGCCCCCCCTAGGCCTGGGGTTGGCATTAGGTCCTCACACAGCTGCAGCTGAGCTTCCTCCCCACCCCCCACCCCCATCGGCAGCTTTTCACCTCTCCAGACCTCCTGTCTCCTGTCTGCAGGTATGCCCCTGGAGGAATAGGAAAGGGGGAGCAGAGGGGCAGTGCTCATGCGCACCCCATGCGGGATGTAAAGGACTTCATCGCATGGAGCTCTTTTTTCAGTGACTTTCTTGTCGCTCCTTTGTGTAGCCCCAGAGTCTCCGCTAACACGTTGGGAGTAGTATCGGCCCCAGCACCAGTACCGTCCCCATTACCATCGTCATCATTACCTCCAGCACCATCTACCACTAATACCATTGTTACCACCACCATCATCACCAGCACCAGCCCCATTACCGTTACCACCACCACCAGCACCAGCACCACCGTAACCATTACCACCAG
>NW_027708581.1:0-334 GCF_054177405.1 Leptonychotes weddellii | reverse complement strand
GTTGAGTGTCCAACTCTTGAGTTAGGCCCAGGTCATGATCTCAGGGTGGAGAGATCAAGCCCCACCACTGGGTTTCATGTTTAGCCGGGAGTCTGCTCGAGATTCTCTCCTTCTTGCCCTCCGCCCCTCCCCCCTGCTCGTGTGCTCTCGTTCTCAAATAAATAAATAAATAAAATCTTAAAAAAAAAAAGAGTAGTGCATGGACTGGTGGTCGATGGATCTGGCACATGCCCTGCCCATAGTAGGGGCTCAATGCTTTTGTTGTTGTTGTTGTTGTTGAAGAAGAAGTAAATGAGCTGGGACTGACTCCAGATTTGAGAGAGGGAGGTTCAGC
>NW_027708580.1:0-334 GCF_054177405.1 Leptonychotes weddellii | reverse complement strand
CCTTCCTTCCGGAGAGTACAAGCAGGGGAGTGGTAGAGGGGAGAAGGAGATTCCCACTGAGTAGGGAGCCTGATGTGGGGCTTGATTCCAGAACCCTGGGATCATGACCTAAGCTGAAGGCAGATAAGTTTAACACTGAGTCACCCAGGTGCCCCTTCCTTCCTTTTTAAGGTTGAATAATATTCTCGTGTGTGTGTGTATATACATTACATTTTGCTTATTCATTTGTTGGACATTTGGGTTGCTTCTACCTTTTGCCTATTGTGAGTAATGCTGCTTTGAACATAGGTTTGCAAATATCTCTTTGAGATTGAGCTTTCAGTTCTTTTTTTTT
>NW_027708579.1:0-334 GCF_054177405.1 Leptonychotes weddellii | reverse complement strand
TCTGTCAAATAAATAAATAAAATCTTTAAAAAAAAAAAAATTAGTTCTGTTTCTACACAACAAAGAACAATTCCCAAAACAGAGACATAATATAGAGTAACTTCCTCCAAAATAAAATGCTTGCAATTTAACATAATGATAGAGTTCAAACCTGGAATAATGAAAACTATAAACTATTGTGCAGGAATTGAAAGAAGAAATAAGTGGAAACATATCCTAGTTCTTTCATTGGAATACTTAAAACCACTGAGCTGTCAATAAAACTTAAAATGATCTACAGATTAATGCAATCTCTATCAAACTTCCAATGCCTTTTTTTTTTTTTTAAGATTTT
>NW_027708578.1:0-334 GCF_054177405.1 Leptonychotes weddellii | reverse complement strand
GGTGCCACACGTAGGATATAAGAGCCACTTCCTCCAGCTCACCAAGGTATTTCCAAAAGGAAGAATGCTTAAATATTATTTGTTGAAAGTTCCCAGGCTTTGAATTGCACAGACTCTAGTTTTTGTACCAAAGCTATAACTTACATGTGAAGAACAAAAGGCAGCCTAGTAGAAGGGAAAGGAATAGGAAGTGAGGACAGAGAGGTGGAGTCCTGGTTCTGCTATTATCCAACTGTATGAATGTAGACAAGTCACCCAATTTATCCATTTCCTCCTCTCTAAAATGGAACTCATAATACCCGCTGCCTGTTTTGGATTGTGAAGCTAAAAAAGC
>NW_027708577.1:0-334 GCF_054177405.1 Leptonychotes weddellii | reverse complement strand
GAAAATACTACTTCAAAAAGATATATGCACCCCTATGTTTATTGCAGCATTATTTAAAATAGCCAAGATATGGAAGCAACTAAGTGTCCATCAACAGACAAATGGTTAAGGAAAATGTGTTATATACCATGCAGTATTATACAGCCATAAAAAGGAAGAGGTTGTGCCATTTGAGACAGTATGGATGCACCTAGAGATAAGTCAGACTGAGAAAGACAGCTACCATATGATTCCATTCATGAGTGGAATCTAAAAAAATCCAAATGAATAAACAAAAAGCAGAATCAGACCTATTAATACAGAGAACAAACTGATGGTTGTTAGGGTGGGGGGG
>NW_027708576.1:0-334 GCF_054177405.1 Leptonychotes weddellii | reverse complement strand
TCGCATACCGTGGCTAACAAAGAGTCAACACACGCTCACACTCACACATACACACTTACACCTCCGTTTCTGAGCATCAGTACCATGTAAACTACAGTGAATTCACACTGGGCAGCAGACATGTAGATGTGCCATTAAAGGTATAAATAGAGGAGGATGGATATGGAATTCTGGCTAAAACGATGGAAGTCCTTGCCTATGGGGGTAAAGAAATTAGTTCTTACCGAGAAAGTGCTACGTTCTAGTCAAAGGAGTGACATGATAATATTACCTTTTAGAACAGGGATCGGCACAGACTTTTCTGTAAAGTCTTCTGTAAAGATTTTCTGTTAGG
>NW_027708575.1:0-334 GCF_054177405.1 Leptonychotes weddellii | reverse complement strand
TCGCATACCGTGGCTAACAAAGAGTCAACACACGCTCACACTCACACATACACACTTACACCTCCGTTTCTGAGCATCAGTACCATGTAAACTACAGTGAATTCACACTGGGCAGCAGACATGTAGATGTGCCATTAAAGGTATAAATAGAGGAGGATGGATATGGAATTCTGGCTAAAACGATGGAAGTCCTTGCCTACGGGGGTAAAGAAATTAGTTCTTACCGAGAAAATGCTACGTTCTAGTCAAAGGAGTGACATGATAATATTACCTTTTAGAACAGGGATCGGCACAGACTTTTCTGTAAAGTCTTCTGTAAAGATTTTCTGTTAGG
>NW_027708574.1:0-334 GCF_054177405.1 Leptonychotes weddellii | reverse complement strand
GAAAATACTACTTCAAAAAGATATATGCACCCCTATGTTTATTGCAGCATTATTTAAAATAGCCAAGATATGGAAGCAACTAAGTGTCCATCAACAGACAAATGGTTAAGGAAAATGTGTTATATACCATGCAGTATTATACAGCCATAAAAAGGAAGAGGTTGTGCCATTTGAGACAGTATGGATGCACCTAGAGATACGTCAGACTGAGAAAGACAGCTACCATATGATTCCATTCATGAGTGGAATCTAAAAAAATCCAAATGAATAAACAAAAAGCAGAATCAGACCTATTAATACAGAGAACAAACTGATGGTTGTTAGGGTGGGGGGG
>NW_027708573.1:0-334 GCF_054177405.1 Leptonychotes weddellii | reverse complement strand
TCTGTCAAATAAATAAATAAAATCTTTAAAAAAAAAAAAATTAGTTCTGTTTCTACACAACAAAGAACAATTCCCAAAACAGAGACATAATATAGAGTAACTTCCTCCAAAATAAAATGCTTGCAATTTAACATGATGATAGAGTTCAAACCTGGAATAATGAAAACTATAAACTATTGTGCAGGAATTGAAAGAAGAAATAAGTGGAAACATATCCTAGTTCTTTCATTGGAATACTTAAAACCACTGAGCTGTCAATAAAACTTAAAATGATCTACAGATTAATGCAATCTCTATCAAACTTCCAATGCCTTTTTTTTTTTTTTAAGATTTT
>NW_027708572.1:0-334 GCF_054177405.1 Leptonychotes weddellii | reverse complement strand
TTTTTTTTTTTAAAGATTTTATTTATTTATTTGAGAGAGAGAGAATGAGAGACAGAGAGCACGAGAGGGAAGAGGGTCAGAGGGAGAAGCAGACCCCCCGCTGAGCAGAGAGCCCGATGCGGGACTCGATCCCGGGACTCCAGGATCATGACCTGAGCCGAAGGCAGTCGTTTAACCAACTGAGCCACCCAGGCGCCCCTTTTTTTCCAGTTTTATAAGCAGTGTTTCCTTTAGGAGTATTTACGGCTGAAAAAGGGATATAAACTTAATAGTTATAATAATTTAACTCATCAATCCTAACCTCAGATTTTGAACAGTTTCTAAAAACAGACGT
>NW_027708571.1:0-5965 GCF_054177405.1 Leptonychotes weddellii | reverse complement strand
CAAATAAATAAATAAAATCTTTAAAATAAATAAATAAATAAAATCTGAACTTTTGGGGCACCTGGGTGGCTCAGTCGTTAAGCGTCTGCCTTCGGCTCAGGTCATGGTCCCAGGGTCCTGGGATCGAGCCCCGCATCGGGCTCCCCGCTCAGCAGGAAGCCTGCTTCTCCCTCTCCCATTCCCCCTGCTTGTGTTCCCTCTCTCGCTGTGTCTCTCTCTGTCAAATAAATAAATAAAATCTTTAAAAAAAAAAAAAACCTGAACTTTTTCACACCACGCATCTTTTTACTATTCATTAGGTCATCCTTTGAAAAAAAGGTTTGTATGAAGTGAAAAAACAAAACAAAACATTTCTCTTATAAAAGAAAATGATCCTGAAGTGGAAAAACACCTCTCACGAATGAAACCTGACCCATAAAAAAATATGTATTTCAAGCCCAATTTATGATAGTCTCTAGAGAAACAATGTTCTTTAGTTTTTTTAAAATGAGTAACAAACCGATGTTTCAAATACCTCACTTATTTTCAAAGAAAATATATTTAAGAATTTGAACACTAAAAATAATGGAAAGTGGATGTTAAAAAAGTACATTTAGAAAATTAGCCTTTAAACTTGTTTTTCCTCAGAAGAATCATCTTGAATCATCAAGGAAGAAACACTGCAGCCCATTTATTCTCAGTACTTGGGAAACAGAGAATGATGTTAGTTCCGTGTTAGAGACATAAAAAGCCAATAGTTAGACGAGAAACTGACTACCTGCGGATGGTATTTTAAAGAAGGATACTATGCCCTAAAAATGAAAACCAGACTAGAATTCCACTAGGAAACTGTTCAAATGATCCCATCAATAATTTATACACTACGATGTTGAATGAAATATTTTATTTTAACAAAGAACATTCAGTGTTGCATGTTTAATAAGAAACGAGTGCATTTGGATACATTATAAAATGTTATCCTACATTGCCTTGCTTTTTTTCTCTTCAAATAGTTATTAATAAATTATTACACTCAGTTAAGCTGAACATCAGTTCACAAAGTCCCAATTATCAGAATAATTATTCGGAGATAATCCCTGCATATTTGCTGACCTGGAGATTCAATATTTGTTCAGTGAGGCAAATGGTATTGTCCTAGGGTTTGTCTTTTAAACATCTACATTTTGAGATGAAGTGTTCCCCTGTCAAATGTTATTGACTATTTGATGAGCAAAGCCCATCTTAAGCATTAGTCTTGACTGCCCCCTTCTCATTTTGTATTCAACAAATTTGTAAAACACTAGATATTTGGAAGTATGCATGTTGCCAATGCTTGTAGAAGACTTGCTAATGTAACATGTTAAGCACTATGTATATATTCATACAATAACCCTGTATGAATGAAAATTAGATACTTCATTTTAAGAGGAGGAATTTGAAGCATAAAGAAAATCAGTAGCTTTCTCAAGGGGTCATACCGAGTAAATGGTAAAGTAGGCTTTTTCTCTTTAAAGCTCAACTCCTAACAACCACGCCATACGGTCTCCTTATTAAAAATTGAAGTGTTTTCCAAGCAAACACAAGTCTACAATCCTTTATCTGAAACCCAAAGGGCAGAATTTGATTCTGTGTTGAGAACTTTTCAATTCTAGAAGGGGAATACAGTTACGCGGTAACCAATCATCTTACTATTTCTACAGCCGAATGCATGAATGAGGGTTACTCTTGCCTCAACTCGGTTTAGGTTATGTTTTACCACCACATGAATTTTGGCATAGAATTTTACCAAAAACTAAAAGTTTCATGTTCAGAACCTTTTGTACTCCAGAATGACAAATAAGGGATATTTGAGTCTGTTTTCCAACTCAGAGCTGTTGCCAACTTAGTGTTGCACAGAGTTCATCTAGAAGCTCATGACACATTATATGATCCCTTCTGCCTGCCCAAATTGACTCTTCTGCAAACCACAGTCTTCTTTAAAGATGTTGCTACCATACACACTCAGATTCTGAGCTTCCACAGCCCCTGAGACAGCCCTGGTGTAATGACCCCAGATTTAAAGCACCTGTAGGAACATGAATTCAGTGGGAGGAAAAAAAGTCTCATTATCAAATAATTTTTTTAAGTAATAACCTCAAAAGTTATTTTTTAAAAAACTTTGCTTAGAAGTAAACTGCTTATACTTTTATATATAAGGAACTAATCTCACCTAAAGTCTAAAAGTACACCCACAATAAAAAAAAAAAAAATGACAGGAAAGTATACTAAATTGTTAGCAGGCTGCTATCAACAATGATTTCTCATTTTACCTTTTCATATATATTTTTTTCAGTTTTCTATACACATTTTCATTTAGTCAGTAAACATAACATCTGTGCTACTTGCTGCTCAGGGAATGAATACTGGGTGCTTGGAATATAACAAAAAGTTTCTGACTTCCTAATGTCCACAGCCCGGTAGAAAACCAACAATGAATTTCATTAAGAAAACATATAGGAAAGAATGCAAATAGTACTTTATTTTTTTTTTAAGATTTTATTTATTTATTCATGAGAGACAGAGAGAGAGAGAGAGAGAGAGAGGCAGAGGGAGAAGCAGGCTCCCAAGGATTAGGGAGCCCAATGCGGGACTCGATCCCAGGACCCCGGGATCATGACCTGAGCCGAAGACAGACGCTTAACCATCTGAGCCACCCAGGCGCCCACAAATAGTACTTTAAAATATATGCACTAAAACATCACTGAATTACTTAAATTAGGAGGGAAATAAAGACAAATATGAATTAATTTAAATGTATGGTTCTTAGAATTTAGAAAAATGCTTACAGTTTTATAACTTTCAGCAGTCTCTACTAATATTACTAAGGAAATGGAATAAAGAGAGATAACATTTCAAGTGAAACTGAAAAGTTTTAGTACATTCCAGGAATATAAAAACTACTGCATTGGAAAGTTGATTAAAATTTACTTTTAGTTATTTATCTTATTTCATTACTAATTTCCTTTATAAACCCCCTTTTAAAAATTGTACAATGATACATTTTACCACACAAGGCCTGAAACATGGCAATTTTAAAAAGAATGAATTGCAGATTAATATGGAATGCAGGACAAATATTGGCGATTTGCAACGACGTGGATGGAACTAGAGAGTATTATGCTAAGCGAAACAATGAGTCAGAGAAAGACAAATACCATATGATTTCACTCATATGTGGAAATTAAGAAACAAATCAGATGAATGTAGGGGAAGGGATAGAAAAATAAAATAAGATGAAAACAGAGAGGGAATCAAACCATAAGAGTCTCTTAACTCTAGGAAACAGAGTTGCTGGAGGGGAGGGAGCTCAGGGGATGAGGTAATGGGTGATGGGCATTAAGGAGGGCACTTGATGGAATGAGCACTGGGTGTCATATGCAACTGATGAATCTCTAAATTCTACCTCTGAAACTAATAATGCAATATATGTTAATTCAATTGAATTTAAATATATTTTTTTATTTATTTATATATATATTTTTAAAGATTTTATGTATTTCAGACAGAGAGAATGAGAGAGAGAGAGCACATGAGAGGGGGGAGGGTCAGAGGGAGAAGCAGGCTCCTTGCTGAACAGGGAGCCCGATGCGGGACTCCATCCAGGGACTCCAGGATTATGACCTGAGCCGAAGGCAGTCGCTTAACCAACTGAGCCACCCAGGCGCCCTTAAATATATATATTTTTAAATATATGGAATGCAGGGGCTCCTGGGTGGCTCAGTCAATTAAGCATCTGACTTCGGCTCAGGTCGTGGTCCCGGGGTCCTGGCATCGAGCCCCACGTGGGGCCCTCTGCTTGGCGGGGAGCCTGCTTCTCCATCTCCCACTCACCCTGCCTGCACTCTCTCTCTGCCAAATAAATAAAATCTAAAATAATAATAATAATAATAAAATAAATAAATATATGGAATACAGTATCATCTGCAAAATACCTAGGAAGTGATCGATAACCACTACATAAACCAAAGTATAACTACAGTATACCATATACAGTTGACCCTTGAACAACAAGGGGTTTAGAGGCACCAACCTTCCAGAGAGTCGAAAATCTGCATTTAACTTTTGACTGCTCCAAAACTTAACTACTAATAGTCTACTGTTGACCGGAAGCTTTACTGATAACATAAACATTAGATCAATACATATTTTGTACATTATACATATTCTATACTGTATTCTTAAAGTAAGCTAGAAAAAAACGTTATTAAGAAAATCGTGGGTGCCTGGGTGGCTCAGTCGTTAAGCGTCTGCCTTTGGCTCAGGTCGTGGGATCGAGCCCCGCGTCCGGCTCCCTGCTCGGCGGGAAGCCTGCTTCTCCCTCTCCCACTCCCCCTGCTTGTGTTCCCTCTCTCGCTGTGTCTCTCTCTGTCAAATAAATAAAATCTTTAAAAAAAAAAAAGAAAAGAAAATCGTAAGGAAGAGGAAATACATTTAGTTCTGTATTTATTGCAAAAAAGTCCGCACATAAGTGGACCTATACGGTTCAAACCATGTGGTTTGAGGGTCGCCGTGTAGCATATATAGTGCAGATGTATGGGGATAGCATTTATCCCGTAGCATGTAGGATCCCATCTAGCTAGCTAGCATCCCACCTAGCTATAGGATACTAACTACAGTGTAGCTAAAATGACATCTTGAACGATCTCAGTAACAGTCCCTTGGCCTAACCTAAAATGCAGTTTCTCTATTTATGGTTTTACAATAACTGATGGGAAAAATTCAGTCAAAACTCCACCTTTGATCTTAAACAAACAAACAAAAAAACCAGACACTTAGAGTGATGGATCATTTTTCTTACTGAACTGACGATTTGTTTACCCATCTGTGGTCAACTGCACAATAGAAACAATTGTTTCAAATGATGAATTAACTGGCAAATGTGGATACTATTTCTTTTTTCCTAAGCAATTACTACATGCCAGGAACTATTCTAATATTACAGAGGACTGTTTCATTTAATCTACATGTAACCCTATTAGAGAGCAGACACTATTATAAAGCCTATTTTATGGTCAAGGAAACTGACCTACTGAGAGCTTAAATAATTTGCCCAAATGCTACAACTAATAAATTGTGGGACCGGGATTAGATTCTAAACAGAATTATTCCAAGTAAATTACTTCCTTAATTTGTAAATCAGCTGAGAAGAGATGAAAACAGAAAATTAAAATGAGTTTAGCATAATCATTTAAAAGGACTGTCCAGACATTCTCACCACAATTTCCCCAGAGATCTGTTTTTCTTGCTTCCAAAACTGATCAGGCCCTGAGACAAACTGAACACTGTTAAATTCCCCGCCCTGCCCCCGCCCCACCAAAACAAGTTAGCTATAATGCCAATTTATTAATTTGAGAGAAAAGTCCAACTGTCAAAGGAATGATGAATGCTTGGGTTGGCAAGATAATATGTTTCCTTTGTTGTCACATAACAATCAAGCTCCATGGAAAATCAAGTCATAATCAGAAGCCATTTGAAGAATATGCCATGAAAAACTATTCTCATATAGACTGGAATTATTCAAAGTCCATTTGTTGAGTCCTTCAACATATTACATAGAGATTATAATACTGTTAATAAAAAATGCAACAAAGAAGTAGCTCTAGCTGAACCAAAAATGCTTTAGCATCAGCTGAGATTCACTTGTTAATTCCATAAGCATTGGCTGAACTCCCACAATATGCCAGAGACTGGGACTACTACAGTGAATAGGACATACTAAATCTGATAAAGATCTAACCTGGTGCCTGACAAAGACATGATGAATTCCTTCCACACTACAGACTGTTCTACTAAATAAGTCAATCAGAGAAAGACATGTTATCATATGACCTCACTGATATGAGGAATTCTTAACCTCAGGAAACAAACAGGGTTGCTGGAGTGGTGGCGGGGGGGTGGGAGGGATGGGGTGGCTGGGTGATAGACATTGGGGAGGGTATGTGCTATG
>NW_027708570.1:0-334 GCF_054177405.1 Leptonychotes weddellii | reverse complement strand
ACCCTGAGATCAAACCTGAGCTGATATCAAGAGTTAGACCCTTGACTGACTGAACCACCTAGGCACCCCTGCATGCAAGTCCTTTAAAAGAATCTCCATTACCTATAGTCCTTTTGGTCCCTTAAATGAAAGCCCTGCCAGATTCTTTGGGGATTGGCTTCTGGTGTAGGTCCCAAGGGTACTTGATGTGGACACAAACCCCTTACTCCTCCAGGAGAAGCTCTGTATTTTTGAGATCTCTCCCCATCGTGGCTTGCTGCAGAGAAGGTAGGGGTTTTGGCAAGACTGCATCTCTGCTTCTCCTACCCCACTTGATTGGTCCTTTTTTTTTTTT
>NW_027708569.1:0-334 GCF_054177405.1 Leptonychotes weddellii | reverse complement strand
TGATGACACTGCCTGGTCATCAAATAGAATTAAACAATCTGCATAGAGCCTGTGTTTGTACACCTCCCGTGGCCTGCAGGGGATATGGCCGAGTGCAAAGCACATGATTCAAGATGCCTTAGGAGAATCAGATGATTGAAGAGTATAGGGGCACGGACGCCTGGGTGGCTCAGTCGTTTAAAGAAATAGCTGCCGGAGCACCTGGGTGGCTCAGTCGTTTAAAGAAGTAGCTGCCGGAGCGCCTGGGTGGCTCAGTCGTTTAAAGAAGTAGCTGCCAGAGGGCGCCTGGGTGGCTCAGTTGGTTAAGCGACTGCCTTCGGCTCGGGTCATGATC
>NW_027708568.1:0-334 GCF_054177405.1 Leptonychotes weddellii | reverse complement strand
GTGGGGGGTGGGGTGGGAGGGATGGGGTGACTGGGTGATAGACACTGGGGAGGGTATGTGCTCTGGTAAGCGCTGTGAATTGTGCAAGACTGTTGAATCTCAGATCTGTACCTCTGAAACAAATAATGCAATATATGTTAAGAAAAAAAAAAGAAGAAGAAGGTAGCGGGAGGGGAAGAATGAAGCGGGGGAAATCGGCGGGGTGGACGAACCATGAGAGACGATGGACTCTGAAAAACAGGCCGGGGGTTCTAGAGGGGAGGGGGGTGGGAGGATGGGTTGGCCTGGTGGTGGGTATTGAGGAGGGCACGTTCTGCATGGAGCACTGGGTGTT
>NW_027708567.1:0-334 GCF_054177405.1 Leptonychotes weddellii | reverse complement strand
TTCGAATTAGACATTTTACGTGGGGAAGACACCTGCCCCCAAACACACCTGATTGAGCCAGAAGCTCCTAATGCCTGGAAAAGCTCAGCCAGGCTTGGCTCCTGCCCACATCACTCTATCTCCGGCCCCTGAACGCGCACTGGGCCAACGTGGGCTTCTCCGTGGTGCCCGATCCCTCCCTGGCTACTGGTGCTCTCCCCCCTCGCAGGGTCTAGCAGGCTAGTGTGCTGGGAACCTAAGTTTTGTCCCCCACTAGGTGCAACATGCAAAGGCACCCTCCCCACAGAAGGGACCCCTGAAATGCAGAGGCGGGGCTCCCCCTAGTGGTTGGGAG
>NW_027708566.1:0-334 GCF_054177405.1 Leptonychotes weddellii | reverse complement strand
ATGAAATTGAAAAGGACTGGCATAAATATATATATATATATATTTTACTTGTATGAAGATGTACCTAGGTCCCCTAACATGTGCCAGGAGAGAGAGAAGAAAGTATAATAATTTAACATTGCTGGAGTAAAATTTCCTCATTTAAAGTTCCCATCTTGGCATTTACTAGCTATTAACATGGGCAAGTTATTTTATGTTTCTGAGACTTGGTATCTTATGTTTATAAAATAGATGAGATAGTATCCATCTGACTACAGTTCAGTAAAGATTAAATTAGATAACTAATAAGACTGTTAGCTTAGATATTTGCAAATGACATATCAGATAAAGGGCT
>NW_027708565.1:0-334 GCF_054177405.1 Leptonychotes weddellii | reverse complement strand
GAAATCGGAGGGGGAGACGAACCATGAGAGACTGTGGACTCTGAGAAACAAACTGAGGGTTCTAGAGGGGAGGGGGGTGGGAGGATGGGTTAGCCTGGTGATGGGTATTAAAGAGGGCATGTACTGAAGGGAGCACTGGGTGTTATACATAAACAATGAATCATGGAACACTACATCAAAAACTAATGATGTATGGTGATTAACATAACATAATAAAAATAAAAGAATTACAATTTTTTCTAGAACTTTATTCATTCATTCAACAAAAATTAATTCAGCACCGACAATATGCAAAGCACTGTTCTTAATCTTGGTAATTCCCCAGAAGGCAAGG
>NW_027708564.1:0-334 GCF_054177405.1 Leptonychotes weddellii | reverse complement strand
GTCCCCCAGACACGGAGGGAGGGAGGGCGAGCGCTGGGCGGCTGGGCCGGGGAGGGAGGACGGGGGCGGGCAGGGAGACCTGCCGAGTCCGCCTGGTGCAGGCCCGGTCCCCGGGCGCGGCGGGGCCATGTCCCCGCGGAGCCCGTGGCCGCCGGTAGGGGGCGCCTTGGTCATGCATTATTCATCGCCGAGCCGCCCGCCGCCCGCGCCGCCGCCGCCTCCCTCGCTTTCCCCGCGCGGGCTGCGGGCTGCGCCGAGGAGCGGGAGCGCGGAGCCTTCACAATATTGTGGCAGCTCCGCGAGTGACGGCTCAGGGGAGGCGGGGGTGCGCAGC
>NW_027708563.1:0-334 GCF_054177405.1 Leptonychotes weddellii | reverse complement strand
TCTGAATAAATACAAACTAACAGTTTAAGTCTTCAAAAACCAAGAATTGTATAGGTCTTTCTGGGCAATTTGTTTCACATCTCATATACATGCCAGGATATTTTATACATTATTTGAGTTGTCTACCTAGAAATGTGTCTAATTAAATGAAAATCCTGTTTTTCACTTGGTATTTTATAGGCCTATTAAAAAGTGACCAATTGTGGTATAGCCAAACTGTGGAAAGAGCCAAGATGTCCATCGACAGATGAATGGATAAAGAAGATGTGGTATATATATACAATGGAATATTATGCAGCCATCAAAAGGAATGAGATCTTGCCATTTGCAACGA
>NW_027708562.1:0-334 GCF_054177405.1 Leptonychotes weddellii | reverse complement strand
GGGAGCCCCAGCCCCCGTGCATTACCCAGGGTTAAACCAACAAAGGCTGAATTTCCCTCGTGATGTCACACGCATGGTGAGTTACGGCCAGCAGCCAGGTCTGAGCCCAAACACCTCAGTTTTGGCTTTGTGGAGTGACACTTAGGCTTCCTGATCTTTGAAGAGCTTCTCAGACACAAAGCATCTGACCTTAGGGATAAGACGCTTCTCATCTATAAAATGGGAGCAGGGAACGCCTGTCCTTCCCCACCTTGCAGGATGTTTGTGAAGGTAAATTAAAAGAACAGGTCTTTTTTCACATTTGTTAAAGCATCTTGAAACTCAAGAATCCATT
>NW_027708561.1:0-334 GCF_054177405.1 Leptonychotes weddellii | reverse complement strand
TGTCATGTCCACGGGAAAATATTCTTTTTTGAAATAACCCACCTGTACTTTACTTTGAAGTGAATAAATAGAATCATATATTTCAAAGGAATAAGAAAACCGTCTGGTATAGAACTCTTCCTCAAGGCATCTAATTTAGTAATTATTGATTATCAATTGGAAAATCTATTGGAACACCTGGGTGGCTCAGTTGGTTAAGTGGCTGCCTTTGGCCCAGGTCATGATATCAGGGTCCTAGGATCAAGCCCTGTGTCCTTCTCCCACTGCCCCTCTCCCCCAATTGTGCTCACTCCCTCTATCTCTCTCTCAAATAAATAAATAAAATCTTTTTTTT
>NW_027708560.1:0-5966 GCF_054177405.1 Leptonychotes weddellii | reverse complement strand
TGAAATAAGTCAAGCAGAGAAAGACAATTATCATATGGTTTCACTTATATGTGGAACATAAGGAATAGAATGGAGGACATTAGGAGAAGGAAGGGAAAAATGAAGGGGGGGAATCAGAGGGGGAGATGAACCATGAGAGACTATGAACTCCAGGAAACAAACTGAGGGTTCTAGAGGGGAGGGGGGTGGGGGGATGGGTTAGCCTGGTGGTGGGTATTAAGGAGGGCACACATTGCATGGAGCACTGGGTGTTATACACAAACAATGAATCATGGAACACTACATCAAAAACTAATGATGTACTGTATGGTGACTAACATAATAAAAAAAATTATAAAAAACAAAAAATTAAAAAAAGAAATAAGATTATACCTTGCTTATTTAGAATAAGTTTCTGTCCATCTCTATGCCCCCAAATGTTAGTGTTATAAGCTCTAAAGAGCTAGAGAAAAACAGAGCTTAGACAGGAGGGGGGGTGGAAGTGTGCGTAGGTTACAATATTCATGCATGGAAGCCACATAGCACCAGGACCTGTGCCTGTCCTTAGAGCATCCCCTATCCATTCTTTACCTGTCATGCCTCAAGAGCCCCAGCTGGCCTACTCTGAATCTAATGACTGACTTAATTGTTGGCTGCAGGATAAGCCAATTCTTATTCTCACACACAGTCCTTAAAGGCCATTTCTTCTTTGTGTGTGTGCAGGGAAAAGTATGCATGTCTTGGATGGAAGTGTATTTGAAGTTTGAAGTTCACACTAGGAAATAAGCTGATGTGATCTGCTTGCTCTCTGCTTAGACAGGCTTTAAGAACAATTGGATTTGCATGGAGGCCAAGCCAGGGAGTGTGTAATAACCAACGACTTGTGGGCAGACGAGTATTTATCCAGGTTGCATTATCCAGATCGATTTGTTAAAGCTCCAGGTCACTTTATTACACTAAGAAAAACATTCGATAAACATGAGACAAGTCTGGGAAAAAAATGAATGAAAGAAGCCTGTCTTACACATACATACGTATAAATATTCATATATCCGTATATACAGAAGATGCTTTGTATAAGGTTTTATGAATGTCCTGTAGTGTCATGTGTTCATTTTTTTTTCCATATTTGGAGAAGACCAGAACATGTGAACATTCTGTAAGGAGGAAAATTCTGGCACACTGGACTGTGATTTCATATGACTGTATCTTAAAGACGTGGTCTCCTAAATGCTACCAATGGTGGGCCAATCAAGAGGAACCAGGACAGAAGATTCAAAATGGCAGATGAAGACATGCTTTCCTGTTTTCTCAAAGTCTGAAATAGATGACAATCACCAACTCATACACAGAGAAATGAGAAAGAGAGAGAACATGGTCTTCACATCTTCAGTGCCTCAGTCCCACTAGCTTGGCCTGCTCCTAGACTTCATGCCTGAGCTTATCATCCTGGAAATTCCTGTTAAAAGTCTCTTGCTTAAAAATTTTCACTGAAATGTGCTTGTTTTTACTTTTTAAGTGGATGCTGGGACATGTGCTGGCTGGCCTGAGAACTGGAGACTTGGGTCCAGGCCCAACTTTCACAGACTCACCCGCAGCCATGTTTTTGCCCATCTGAGCCTCAATTTACTCATTCATAAGACAGGACTAATATTTACCATTTCCTACTTTCTTTGCCATAACGCTGCTGGAATAATTGAAACAGTAAATGGAAAACATTTTAAGTCCCCTCAAGAGAAGGAAGACTAAGGAATTATGAATCCATGGGAAAAAAAAAAAACAATTGGGGCATCTGGGTGACTCAGTCAGTTGAGCATCTGACTCTTGATTTCAGCTCAGGTCATAATCACAGGGTCAGGAGATCCAGCCCCGCAACCGTCAGGGTCTGCTCAGCACAGTCTGCTTGTCCCTCTCCCTCTGCTCTTCACCAGCCCCCTCTCTCCCCACTCAAGCTTTCTCTCTCTCAAATAAATAAATAAATAAATAAATAAATAAATAAATAAATAAATAAAATCTTTTAAAAAAAGAAATATTGAGTGCCTACTCTCCTATCCAAAGGATGACTTAGCCACTTTTTGAAATTCCTGGAGCAACTCAGCGAGAAATCCACACATCCCCGATCCCCGCAGGCTGCAAGCTGCTGTGGAGACCCAGCCTCCCTTCCTTCATGACTTTGTATTTTCAGTGTCTCATTAACTAGAGCACAGGGGAATGTGGGGGGTACAAGGTGAGGACCAGAAAAGGTTCCTGCTGTTCACAAGAAGGGAACAAAGTCCTATTACGATTCTGATTTAAGGAATCGTCTTTTTTCTTTTTCCTTTTTTTTTTTTTTAAGGGAACCTGTCTGTGTCTTTGGGTAAAGGAAGGAGACAACGGGGACTCTTCAGTGTTTTATCTCTGAGCATTTTCCTGAAACCAAGAGTTGGATGCTCAACAAACTGAGCGACCCAGGCACCCCTCCAAATAGCTTTTATAAGACAGAAGAGGAGAAGGCAGATAGAATGCCACCTCCTATTATTTCACTTACTTGTTGGTAGTGAAAATGACATCACACTACAATTCCATGACACAAAATAAACAGCTGCACTGGGGGCTTTGTGAATGCCCGAGGTACATCGCTTCTGACATCTCTCCAAAGAAACCAAGATGCTGAAGTCCTGCCCAGAGCTTTCCCACCTAAAAGACTGATTGCATTTTGAACCCAGACCCAACTCTTCTGTTCTGCGGAAGGATGTTTTTAACCAGGCTTTCGTGTTAACGTCCTGCTCGTTGAGTGCTCTCAGTCGAGGACAGGCTGCCTCAGAGCCCCCCCAAGACAAAGCAGAGGTACAGAGGGTTGCAGGATCTGAAAGGCAATCCGAAGGGGAGGGGAGAGGAAGGAGAGATGGATGGAAAGAAGGTGGAGAGGGAGACAGGGAGGAGAGCCAGCAAAACTCACGCAGGACAGTCACGTTGCTACACTGTTTTACAGGGGAGCTTTAACCTTTCTGCGCCCCGGCTGCCTAACCTCAGTGCTTCTTTTCCTTTCTGTGTGGCCGCCCACTTCCCTTAAGCAAACAAGGCAAATTACTGAGCATGTTCAGCATGTCACATGCCTTCCTTCCCATTAACCTTAAAATTTGTTTTCAAATGGCAAAAGAGTGTAATTAGCATGAAGTATGATAGGAATTCCTAAACTCAGTGCAATTTAAATGCAGAAAAAAATCACTAGTTCTATAAAAGAAGTGCATGTGAATGTGCAATTTTAACTGCATCATTATAGTGGATCCTCTGGACCAACATCCCAAGGTAAGGAAGGTACTTGCAATGCGGAGTGTCACTTTTCAAACAGGGAGGGGGAGGGGTGATACAGAAGCATCACACCTGGGCAAGTTCTGAATAGCATAGGAATCACCTCACATTAGAAAACAGGGTATTGCTTTCTGAGAACAAACACACTCCAACATCAATCTGTCCCTTCATTGGCTATCATAGGATAAGGGGTGTACATGGTAATTCCAGATCCAAAAATGTTTAAACCTCCTGTAATACCTTATTTAACAGTTAATTTATGATTTAGGTGTACTCTGTGCAGTGACAATATTAGTTTAAATGTAATAAAGGACCTTTCTGTGTGCTAAGCTGTAAAATAAATGTTTGCTTTGAAGTTGGAAACAGAGGTGATATTTTTCTTCCCCCGACAAAGCACACAGAGAATTACCTGTGCTATTTATTAGGAATATGGTGTCCTATTTGTCCCTTATTTCCTAATTCCCAGAGCAAGTAAACCCACAATCCCGTCTTCACAGGAGGTCAGGGCCAACCTCCAACCTCTGTGGACTCTGGCCCTCACGGACATTTCTAAGCAAGATGTACCCACAACCCCAACCCCTTCCAACACTTTCACTATCCCCCCGGACTCTAGATCTTCCCATCACAGTTCCTGCCCCTGAATGAACATCAGGCCAACTGACACACATATTGAGACAACTGTGTGGGTATTCTAGAACTTTTACTTATGCACGTGGTCAAAACAGATTCAAGGTTCTTCAGCAAACTGCTGTTAGAATATTGCTAAAACACCAGACACAGAGTCCCACCCCCACTATTCTGGAGAGAGCTTGTAACTCGCTGATCACACACTTTCAATGACACTGGTCAAAGAATAGTGAGGAAACTGGAAGTCATACAGATGATATGAATAGCAACCAGGAAGATACAGAACATTTTATTACTGGGTCAAACTGGATTAATATGTTGCTTTATTTAGGTTCTTGGTGAAACAGAAAACCACACAACCTTTAACTCATGGCTTGCATTATAATGGGTCCCACTCTCCTCTGGGAGAGGCACCTGACCTCTCCCACCACAAATCTAATCTGCTTCTGATACAAAACCCGTGACACGAGGTGAAAAACACATAGCCCTTAATCAAAGCAACACCTAAATCAGGCTACGCGAGAAAACCTCAAGAACCAGACCTATGTTTACCACACCAAAACATGGTATGTCACAGGCCCTCGCATAGAGCCCAGCACGTACAGAGCTGTAAATAAGTATCTGTCAAAATGAAAACTTATAAAGGCTTTCCATTACCAGGTATTTTTCTCACCAACCCTATATGGGGTGTGACCATAATAAAATAGGCTTGTTTTGGGAAGCTTTGTTACAAGAACATCCACACCCAACAAGAAGCCTCCTTCAAAGTGACCCTCAGAAGTAGAATCAGATCCAAACACCACCCTCCTTCAGCCCACTTGCAGATCTTCTTGAGAACATCCTTCTAAATCTGTTAGTGAATACGCTAACTGTATCTGTGATACAGAATTTCTTGCTTTATAATCATGCCTGTTTATTCAAAAAGCTAAGCCAGAATGACATGATGACATACATGCCTTATTCATTGGATTTTGCTTTGAATGACTTAATGCCATTATTTCAAATCTAATCTAGCATACAAAGTGAAGGTTCCCTACCACTAATGTCATTCAAATGAACATCCTAAGCAATTCCAGAATTCCAGATGCAGTTTAGGTGAGATGACCTTGCTGGAGTAAGTGGAGAGCCTCCTACATGGACTACCCTGAGTGGGCATCAAACTCAGAAAATTCTTGGTGCCTGACAATCGACCCCAACAGTTTACTGTCATATTTCATACAAGACCCCAGAGATAATGCTTATGTAGTTTTCCATTCTAGTACCAGATCGCTATAGTATAAATTTGGCTGAGTGTCTTCATTTCTTGGAAACAAAGAGTCGGGAAAATCCATTTTCAGTTTTTCTGAAAAGAATTTAAGAAAACCTCTTTTATGAAACTTATGTGACCTTAGCATCTTATCTTAGAATACACAAATTGAATGAAATGTCATCACATTAAGTACTTTTTAACAAAGAGGTGAATACTTACGCCATGATACCTGAGAGGTGAAACATTTCGGCTGTTATATAGGACAAATAACTGTACAGGAAGACAAAGAGTGGCTCAATCACTCGGATGTTATGCGTGAACCGAGTAGTAAATGCCGCTATAAATCCCAGGAAGATGCCAATCAACACCCCACCAATTCCCACAACAAAGAAGTTTGCAATTCCAGCAAACACGTCAATGGTCTCAATGGTTTTCATCTGGCAAAAAGACTTGAACAAGTTGTACAGGACCTGTGGGAGAAAGAGAACGTGTGGTCAAGACCCCTTCCAACATCCCCGTTCTCACTGCAGCCACAGAAAAATCCACCTGGCCTTCTAACAAGGACATTTCTTCTGTGCCCCCAAGTTGATGACCAGTGGCAATAACCGTATTTAGATTGATACCATCTAAAAGATAATCTTAAAAGACTTGGTTGAGGGGCGCCTGGGTGGCTCAGTTGGTTAAGCATCTGCCTTCAGCTCAGGTCACAGTCTCGGGGTCCTGGGATCGAGCCCCGCATCGGGCTCCCTGCTCGGCGGGAAGCCTGCTTCTCTCTCTCCCTCTGCCTGCCGCTCTGCCTACTTGTGCTCTCTCTCTCTCT
>NW_027708559.1:0-334 GCF_054177405.1 Leptonychotes weddellii | reverse complement strand
GTCACATTTAAAATTTATTGAATTATAATAGAAAATGCCTTCTGATTAAAAACATAAACTAGCTATTCTATTTTTTATAGACTTAATTTTTAGACCAGTTTCAGGTTCACAGAAAAATTGAGTAGAAGGCAGAGGGATTTCCCTTATACTCCCTGCACCCACAACAAGTTCTATTTTCACATAATACTTTTCCTCACTTTTTATATGAGGCTCACTGTTGTTACCATCTTTTTATTGTTGCTATTGTTTTTATTGTTGTTATTGTTTTTATTGTTGCTATTCATTTGTAAGAAAAGTCACCATTTCAACCATTTGGATTTAACTTAAACTTATT
>NW_027708558.1:0-334 GCF_054177405.1 Leptonychotes weddellii | reverse complement strand
TTTAAACCATGTTCATTAAATTGGGAATACCTGAAAGAGTCAATCAAGGGTTTATTGTGGTTGTTTTTTTTAAGCTCACTGAAGTTCGCCCAAAATGAAGCTTCATTTGGGGAATTTCCCCAATGCCCAATCCACCAATCACCCACAGCGTTCACACCCTTGCTGTGAGTCTGGGCTTAGCCTGGCAGCTCCCACCAGCCTCTAGGGTACGCCACCTTGCTCCCAAGATTTAAAAAAATAACTTTCATGACAGTGATGTTTCCTCACTGCTCAAGCCCTCCTGGGTGCTTCTGCCACTCACTATTTTAAATAAATGAGCCTTTTTTTTTTTTTT
>NW_027708557.1:0-334 GCF_054177405.1 Leptonychotes weddellii | reverse complement strand
GAAACGGACTAACAGAACGAAAATGGGCTCATGCAGACATGGGTACTTGAGCACAAATACACCAGCTTATGACTCATGCAGTCGGCCTTCCTAGAAAAGAGAGAACAGCATGGACACTGGGTCTTCTGTAGGGAGGGTAACCAATACGGAGGTGCAAGGGAGTCCCCACTGCATGCAGATCTGAGAGCATGGACAGCAGAGTGAGGAGGGGCAGGGAGACCCTGACAGTGAGAAGTGAGCCGAGGATGTCCCCTCCCAAAAAGAAACGCTGGCCCTAATCACCCAGTGCCCCCAGCGCGGTTCTGGAACTTGCCAGCTCACGGCACCGGCTGTG
>NW_027708556.1:0-334 GCF_054177405.1 Leptonychotes weddellii | reverse complement strand
TTTACACTAGGTATTGGTAGCTGGTACTTTAATTTTCCAAGCTTTATCTTTCTTCTTTTATATTGCTTTGGTTACCATTTAGCCCATATCAATTAAGATTCAGCTTGTCATTTTCTCTCCCTCCCCACTCCCACACACACACACACACACACACACACAAATAATAATAATCTGCCAAGACCTCACCTAGATTACACTGACTTTATACATTAATCTGAGGGAAAACAGACATCTTCAAAATACTGAGCCTTCCAGTCCATTAGCATAGTTTATCACTGCTCTTATTTAGGTCCTCTTAATTTGAACCAGTTTTGTTTTCCAGCCAGTGCAGGTC
>NW_027708555.1:0-334 GCF_054177405.1 Leptonychotes weddellii | reverse complement strand
CCTGAAGCTGTCCAGAGGGAAAATTGATACATGCATATAGGAGTCTTACATCCTGGATTTTCCGGGGCCAGTTTTAGATTAGATAATGAGTCCTAATCTAGTTTGCAAAGCATCATCATGACAAATCTTTATGAAGATTTCATTGAGATATTAATTTTTGCAATAAAAGAATGGAAATAACTGTACTGTATAACAAAAGGATTGGTGGTGGGTGGAAGGGGGTCTGAATCCCTAGATAATAATTCTAAGTGATAATTATTGTGTAGTTGTGGCATGCATTTTTGTCCTAATCCCCCTTCTGGAAATTCCCTTTCTTATATCCTGCAAAAGTAAT
>NW_027708554.1:0-334 GCF_054177405.1 Leptonychotes weddellii | reverse complement strand
GAGACGCTGAAGTACTTGGTCCAGGCAGGTCGGTCATGTTGCCAAGATCATCGCTCTGGCTGGAGAGCCTGGCCCACAAGCATGCGGTGCGGACACCGGGAGGGATGTCTCCCAGGATGCTGGCTCTGCAGACTTCCCCGAACGCTCTGGGCTCGCAGAGGTGGCCAGCCCTTCCCTAGTGAGAAATGACATGTCCCTGTGCTGAAGACACTGCAGAGGCCTCTGTCCCACAGAGCCACCCTCACCCCTTCTCCTTCCTGGGAACTACGGTTCAATCCCAGCGGAATCTGGTTGTCTACAGACTGTACTTCACCAGGGAGGAAGATGATTATAT
>NW_027708553.1:0-334 GCF_054177405.1 Leptonychotes weddellii | reverse complement strand
TTAAGAAAATCATTTCAAGAGGAATGTCCTTGAGCTACTTTGGGGGCACAGAGACTTGTGTTCTCCTTCAGAAAGTAGGGAACAGAGGTGCCTGGGTGGCTCAGTTGGTTAAGTGGCCAACTCTTGCTTTTAGCCCAGGCCATGATGTTGGGGTCGTGAGATCAAGCCCTGTGTTGGGCTCCCCACTCAGTGGGGAGTCTGCTTGAGATTCTCTCTCTCCCTCTCCCTCTACCCCTCCCCTCACTTGTGCATGCATGCTCTCTCTCTCAAATAAATAAATAAATCTTTTTTAAAAAAGGGGTACAAAGAGAGCTAGGACAGTGTGCTTGCCTAC
>NW_027708552.1:0-334 GCF_054177405.1 Leptonychotes weddellii | reverse complement strand
CGCTGAGTCTCATTTCTAATCGCCCCCAGTGAGTGTGACCCAGTGGGCGGAGCATCCCTGCAGAAGCACCCGACTCCCGGTGAAATAGGGCCTTGCAGGAAGCTGGATCCATAGGGGTGTCCTTCCCATATAACACACTTGGCAACAGTCATGATTTAGAGAAGTTTTCAGCTAAGAGAAGCCATTTCTAAAAGATACTGAGAACACATATCTAATATATGAGTCCTCCACTTAGGCTATTTCTTTCTATAACACACTTGTAAATAGCAAAAAGAAGGCTTTATATAGATGCATTTTAATCCCATAATCCTTAAATGAAAGCTTTTTTTTTTTT
>NW_027708551.1:0-334 GCF_054177405.1 Leptonychotes weddellii | reverse complement strand
CTTCTCCCTCTCCCACTCCCCCTGCTTGTGTTCCCTGTCTCACTGTGTCTCTCTCTGTCAAATAAATAAATAAAATCTTTAAAAAAATAAATAAATAAATAAATAAAAGTTCTGATTTTGTACTCCGTGGTTCTTTCACTTGCCAGAAGCGGCCGACGGAGGCCCCTCCCCCGCCGTCTATCCTCCCGAATATCGCCTCAGATTCACTTCTCCGCACGTCCTACCTTCCAGAAAGTGGTCGCTTTTCTGATGAGAGAGTTGTTGCTCTTCTTTTCTTCGATCTCCTGTTGAGTTTGTAGGTGTTCAGAATGGTTTGATCCCTATCCAGCTGAAT
>NW_027708550.1:0-334 GCF_054177405.1 Leptonychotes weddellii | reverse complement strand
TCTTTCTTATCCATAAGAATACAAAAACTGGAGATAATGGGCATAATTACTAGACTATTTACACTTTCAAGGGAACCGCCAGTCCTATAGAACAGAAACTTCTAGTGGAATATATATATATTTATATATATATAAATATATATATATATATTTTTAAAGATTTTATTTATTTATTTGAGAGAGAGAGAATGAGAGAGAGCAAGCACATGAGAGGGGGGAGGGTTAGAGGGAGAAGCAGGCTCCTTGCTGAGCAGGGAGCCCGATGCGGGACTCGATCTAGGGACTCCAGGATCATGACCTGAGCCGAAGGCAGTCGCCCAACCAACTGAGCCAC
>NW_027708549.1:0-5966 GCF_054177405.1 Leptonychotes weddellii | reverse complement strand
AAAAAAAATAATAAATAAAATAAAATTTCAGTCAAGGAGTTTGATCCTTATTTTACAGCATTTGGTTAGTCTCTAACTTCCTGCTAAGGCCCAAACTTTCTTGGTTTGGACATTTAAAAATACACACTATTAGAGTAAAAATAAAGTTATTGAAGAAGATGAAAGGCTTTTCAATGTTATCTCACTGAAATCTTCCTTGAACTCATGAAATTTCCATTTTAATTTCTAATTATAAAATATTTCAAGTATATACATATCAAAAATATATTGCTATTAATATGCATCAATAATATACACATTATATAAAATTAATGTAATAGCACCACGGGAAGTTTTCCCCTCTTAGAATTTTCTTTTATTGAATATATATGATGTATAACATAGATATAAAGTGTATAATCCTCTTAGAATTTTTTGAAGAAAGCCCACTCTACTCGCATACTTTTCCAGTCCTTTCTTCATTAGAGTTAGTCTTTGTCTTAAAAATAGGTGAACTTAATTCTCATGCAGATGTCTATTCATACAGTCAATTGTTTTATGTGTTTTCAATTTTTACAGTATTATATACTACATGTACATTTTGCAAATCACTTTTTTCATTCAGTGTTATATTTTCAAGATTGAGCCATGTAGATATACATAGGTGGGTTTTAAATTTCATTTTAATTGCCATATACAATTGTACTGTATGACTAAGCCACAGTTTTTTAATTAATTCACTGTCCCTCAGAGGAACAGTTAGGTTGTTCTATTAGACATCTGTTGTTAGAGTTATCACTAGGTGCCCTATAGTTTTTGCAAATAGGCTGAATGGCATCTTTGTAAATATATATTGATTCATTTATTATTTATTAGAATAATAATAAAGTAAGGTTATGTAATTGTTGGTTATATATGTGTGGGCATGCTATTGATCTTTATGTATCAATCCTATATCCACCAGTTTTGCTGAACTCTTATTCCAATAGCTTATCTATAAATAGATTTTCCTGTGGGGATTCAGGTTATCTTAGCTCACTGTTTTCCTTAATATTTTTTACTGTAACAAGATGGAGATTTTGGATTATTCAGAATTCTAGGGGAAAGAGCTGTTGAAAGCTAGAGAAACAGATGGGTTGGTGGGGCTGTTTCCCTTGAGAGAAGCAGCCAGAGCTGGGGGACTGCCCACCAAAAGCTTCCTCATGGAGGATGGAAGGGTTTTCGAAAGGCCTGTGACCAGCAGAACTTGTTGGGGCTTCATGAGATGACAGATGGCTGCATAATTTGTGATGTGATCCCTTTCTCTATGTCCTAACAAGTTTTTAGTAAAAATGAAAACAATCACATGCTTGGTCTCATTGATATTTTTGCAGGAACATCTAAAGACATGATGGCAGGGACAGTAAGCCTGAAGCTGCCTTGTAACCACTGAAGCCAGGACTCAAGCATGAGGAGGTGGATTCTGAAATCCTGGAGAGGGACTGCCCAGCCTCCAGAAGGAGAATCTAAGCCAAGTTTCCTCATCCTTTTAGGGTAGGAAAGCTCCTAAGTGATATTTGGGTTTTCATTGACAGCACCTGAGCTGCATGTTCCTCAAACACTGTCAAAAGACAGGATTCATGTACATTCCCCCTCAGATTTCTTCTTTCAAGTTTTGAGTTTGCTGATTTTATGGCTTTCGTTGAAATTAAAGTATTTGTGATCTGAGGAGCATGAGAAAAAAACATCATCCTCAAATTATCTCTTTAATGGTTTGTCATAAGGACAAAATTCCATCATTAGATTCATTTCCTCGGGGCCCTCTACACATGTAATGAATTATGGCTTTATATTAGCTGGGGAAGTAATAAACCAATATTAGATAACAAATTAATGTTAATGCATATTAGTTTATCCATTTAACTCATCGCTATGGAAAAAGGAGAAGACAATGGGGCAAGAGCTTGGAGCCTAAGGGCAAACCACCTAAGTTGAACTTCCCTCTTCCACTTACTAACTCACTTATTTGGGGCCGTTACTTAACTGCTGTGTGCCTCAGTTTATTAATCTATGAAATAGAGATATTAATAGTACTTACCACATAGGGTGGCTGTGAAGATTGACTGAGTTCAATTTTGTCAAGCACTTAGAACAGTGCCTGCCACATAGAAAGTACTATTTATTCTTAGCCTTAATTATTACAATCATTAGACCGAAAGCAAAACCCTAAAGAATGGCCCAAAGGACAGGAATAACCAGACAGGGAAAATCTACCTACAGTGTATGACTGAAACTAAACAGGTGGGGGCAATGAAGGGAAGGGGCATCTAGAGTAACTCTGGGGGCTTTGAAGAAGAGGTACCAAATAGAAATGTTTTATCTTTTGAAGTTTTACATAGAACAATGTCTAGATACCTAGTTCTGGCATTTGGGGGATTGGAAAAGTTCTTCACCATATATACCTTCCATAGTGGCAAGCAATAATGCAATAATGCAGCATAAAAAGGTACCCCCAAACTCAGTGGTATACAACACTAGGCACATATTTATTGCTGTGGGTCTGCAGGTCAGTGGGAACTGGTTCTAGACTGTGCATCTGCTCTATGGAGTTTATTCCGTGGTCCAGACTGAGGGCTAGTGGCCACCTGGACCATGTTCTTCTCCTGGTGGAGGTCAGAAGCTTCCAGAGGCCACATTCCATTGGCCAAAACAAGCCACGTGGCCAAGTCCAACATCCAAGGGATAGGGAAGTACTATTTTCCTATGGAGGTGGGCAGGGAAAGTGGGGGAGTTATGCTGAACAATAGCCTTACCTCCCCTACCTTCCATCTAAGACTTCATAGTTTTGATCATGTCTCTTCTCAGCCTTTGTTTTTTCAGACTGAGGAATTCAAATCTCTTTCTTCTTCCCTGATAAAGAAGTCACTCTTCCTGCTTTGCTTTCCCCTCTAATCTCCCTACCTTGTTGGAAATGACCCAGTTTGTTGGTCTTCTTGATTACATGTACATATTGAACTGTTGGGCTTTAGGATAAAGTTGGAAATAGATTCCAATGTACTTTTCTGTGATCAAGATGAATAAACTAAGTGAAAGGAAACTAACATTTTTGGAGTCAGCTACATGCCAGGCACCAGGCTGTATATTCTTTATACCATGTTAAATATTCTTCATACGTTATCCCCTTCAATCCTCAAAATCAAATGCCTTTAGGGACTAGGCAGGCAAATGAGTGAAGCAGGTGGGATATAATTTTCTCACTTCATATGTATTTCACAGAAGTACCATTTATTTTATTTTATTCTCAATCAAAAAGAGCCCCTGTTGAAATTTAAGCCCCATTTTTTAGTTAATAAATTTTCAGCAGGCATTTTTCTCTACACCCAGCTTTTCCTATGGGCCACTTCAGAATAGCCCATTAAATTGCCTTCTTTCGACATGGACACACTTTGCACACTAAACACTTAGAAATATTCTTCTCTTCCACAAATAACACTGCTCTCTTTTAATTTTATTTAAATACATAGCTGTATTTAATTTGGCTATTTTTAATTTTCCCATATATTTAATTTAATTAAATTATTATATTTAATTTTCCCATTTTTGTTAGGGATATGCATACAGAGATATTTCACTTTCCTCTTGATAAAAGAAAATGAGTCCACAAGAGTGATATCAAGTGGCAACTGACGTTCAGCTGTATCACTGGGGCTTATGAAAGGAAGTGTATTCTACAGGAAATGGCAAGGACAGTGGTGAAATAAAGAGTAAAAGATGGGGAGGCATTGCTCCACTCTAGACAATTATTGCCATTTAGGAATTGAAGCCCAGCATTGCCAGATCTTCTCTTTCCTTAGACAAGTCAAGAATCTAGATTTTTTTCATGTAAAATTTCCCAATTTTTAAATGTCACCAACCACCCAAAATATCATTGGTTTAGTACATCATACAGGTGATGTATGCAGGTGAGCAGGATTCTCCTTCATCTGCTGCCACCTCAACCTATGGTTCCCAAGGTCACCACTGCAGAGGAAGAAAGAGATGAAGATGCACACCAGCTCTTAAGTGCTTTGGCCAGGAAATGATACACATCATTTTGTTTCACAGTCCATTGATCAGATGGAGTTGCTTGATTCCAAAGAAGGCAGGGAAATGAAGGGGAGAAGTTGGATATTTGATGACTGCTCACTGCTCCTCTCATAACAATTAATTCAAAACAAGCGGACAAACCAGCAAAATCTCTGGGCAGATCAAACAAAATAAAAGTGCAGTCTAGATTCAATCTAGGGGCTAACATACTAGAGTCATTTTATAATTGGAAACAGCTACAGCTCACAGAGATAGAATGTCTTGCCCAAGCTATAGAGCTAATGAATGGCAGAACTAATTTTATATTCTTTTCCACACCTACTGCTGGGTACTTTTTAATTGATTAACTAGTATAGGTAGGTGTCCATACTTCCTATGTATCCCCTAAAACTAGTCTATGTCTGATATTACATAAAATTTCACAGTTAACAAGAACTTGATGAACTCTAATATTTGATTTACAGACTTTGGTGTAGTCCAGTATCCCAAACTTGAGCAAGCATGAGAGTCATCTAGAGAGCATATTCAGACAGTTTACTGAGCCCCACCCCAGAGTTTCTGATTCAATGGGTGGGAGTGAGGGGTAGATAAGAATTTGCATTTCTTTTTTTCTTAATTTTTAAAATTTTTATTTAAAAAGTTTTTTAAAAAGATTTTATTTGAGAGAGAGAGAGGAAGAGCATGAGCAGGGGGAGAGGCAGAGGGAGAAGCAAGCTCCCTGCTGAGCAGGGAGCCCAATCTGGGGCTCAATCCCAGGACCCCCTGGGATCATGACCTGAGCCAAAGGCAGATGCTTAACCAACTGAGCCACCCAGGTGCCCCAAGAATTTGCATTTCTACCTAGTTTTCATGTGATCTTGTCCTGCTGGCCTGGACACTGGACTAGAATTTAGGCCCTAAGTTCTAGAATGAGCCCAGACAACAAATTAATCACCCTGGGAGGATCACTTGACCTCTGAGTTTCCATTGTGTCATTAGCACAGTAAGCATTTTTAATCAGTTCTACCAGTTTGTGAGTCCATGATTAGGAACTATCTTTAAAAAAAAAGCCAAACCAACAAAACACTAAATTACCTGGGGTTGATGGAAGGGGTGCATATTGACTGGGAAAGAACACGAGGGAGATGCTGGGAATGTTCTAGTTCTTGATCTGTATGGTAGTTATGTGTGTGTACCTAGGTGAAAATTCATCAAGCTGTACATTTAAGAATAATGTACATTATACATACATATGCATATGAACCTTATTAAAAAGGTCAAGAATATGCTTCTTGCCAAAAATAAAATTTAAATGCATTTATACTAATTCTGATTTTTTTACTAATTCTGATTTTTATTTTTAGTGTGATACAGCTAATATTTATTTTAAATTTTATTTTATTATGTTAATCACCATACATTACATCATTAGTTTTTGGTGTAGTGTTCCATGATTCATTGTTTGCATATAACACCCAGTGCTCCATTCAATATGTGCCCTCTTTAATACCCATCACCATCCCCCACCCCCCTCCCCTCTAGAACCCTCAGTTTGTTTCTCAGAGTCCATAGTCTCTCATGGTTCATCTCCACCCTCTGATTCCCCCCCTTCATTTTTCCCTTCCTACTATCTTCTTTTTTTTTTTTTAACATATAATGTATTATTTGTTTCAAAGGTACAGGTCTGTGATTCATCACTCTTACACAATTCACAGCGCTCACCATAACACATATCCTCCCCAATGTCTATCACCTAGCCACTCCATCCCTCCCATGCCCCACCACTCCCGCAACCCTCAGTTTGTTTCCTGAGATTAAGAATT
Organism: Leptonychotes weddellii; assembly: GCF_054177405.1. Classification (NCBI taxonomy): domain Eukaryota; kingdom Metazoa; phylum Chordata; class Mammalia; order Carnivora; family Phocidae; genus Leptonychotes; species Leptonychotes weddellii. The sequence continues at coordinate 120 of NW_027708549.1, read as the reverse complement.
CCTCATATCAGTGAGATCATATGATACAAGTCTTTCTCTGATTGACTTATTTCGCTTAGCATAATACCCTCTAGTTCCATCCACATCGTTGCAAATGGCAAGATTTCGTTCCTTTTGATG
>NW_027708548.1:0-334 GCF_054177405.1 Leptonychotes weddellii | reverse complement strand
CAAAAGGGATCCTGTCTTAACCAGTACACTCACTGGTCACTGGCTTTATCTCATGCTCCACTTTCCTTGGCTCAACTTATATCCTTAAGTGGATGCTAAACGTTGGGGATACGTGAACACCTAGCTCATTACGCACTCGTGAAGTTTGGGTTGGATTAGATTGTAGTTACCGAGTGTATGGAGGGCCTTTCCTTCTGTGCTGAACTGAAACATGACTCCAAGATACAAATCTTGCTTTCAGAGTTTTAAAATCCCTATCTCCAGGGACACCTGGGTGGCTCAGTCAGTTAAGCTTCTGCCTTTGGCTCAGGTCATGATCCCAGGGTCCTGGGAT
>NW_027708547.1:0-334 GCF_054177405.1 Leptonychotes weddellii | reverse complement strand
ATCGTCTCTCATGGTTCATCTACCCCTCCGATTTCCCCCCCTTCATTCTTCCCCTCCTGCTACCTTCTTCTTGTTTTTTTTTTTTTCTTAACATATATTGCATTATTTGTTTCAGAGGTACAGATCTGAGATTCAACAGTCTTGCACAATTCACAGCGCTTAACCTCTGATTTTTTTTTTGAGAATTAATAAACTTGGCTATCTGTTCCAATGCCCACATTTTCTAATTCTTTATTATAATGGAATTTCTACCCAACCCTATACTTTGTCCTTCCATGTACTTTATTCCTCTCACTTCTTCATTAGACAAAGTTAAATTAAAACCTCTCAGCTT
>NW_027708546.1:0-334 GCF_054177405.1 Leptonychotes weddellii | reverse complement strand
GAGACGCTGAAGTACTTGGTCCAGGCAGGTCGGTCATGTTGCCAAGATCATCGCTCTGGCTGGAGAGCCTGGCCCACAAGCATGCGGTGCGGACACCGGGAGGGATGTCTCCCAGGATGCTGGCTCTGCAGACTCCCCCGAACGCTCTGGGCTCGCAGAGGTGGCCAGCCCTTCCCTAGTGAGAAATGACATGTCCCTGTGCTGAAGACACTGCAGAGGCCTCTGTCCCACAGAGCCACCCTCACCCCTTCTCCTTCCTGGGAACTACGGTTCAATCCCAGCGGAATCTGGTTGTCTACAGACTGTACTTCACCAGGGAGGAAGATGATTATAT
>NW_027708545.1:0-334 GCF_054177405.1 Leptonychotes weddellii | reverse complement strand
GTCCCCCAGACACGGAGGGAGGGAGGGCGAGCGCTGGGCGGCTGGGCCGGGGAGGGAGGACGGGGGCGGGCAGGGAGACCTGCCGAGTCCGCCTGGTGCAGGCCCGGTCCCCGGGCGCGGCGGGGCCATGTCCCCGCGGAGCCCGCGGCCGCCGGTAGGGGGCGCCTTGGTCATGCATTATTCATCGCCGAGCCGCCCGCCGCCCGCGCCGCCGCCGCCTCCCTCGCTTTCCCCGCGCGGGCTGCGGGCTGCGCCGAGGAGCGGGAGCGCGGAGCCTTCACAATATTGTGGCAGCTCCGCGAGTGACGGCTCAGGGGAGGCGGGGGTGCGCAGC
>NW_027708544.1:0-334 GCF_054177405.1 Leptonychotes weddellii | reverse complement strand
TAGGATATGAAATCAGTACATAAAAATCAGGTTTGGAAGACTTAATATTGCTAAGATGTCAATACTACCCAAAGTGAACTATAGATTGATGAAATCCCTATCAAAATTCCATTGATGCTTTTTTGCAGAAATAGAAAAATTTATCCTAAAATTATTATGGACTCTCAGGGACGTAAAGAACGAAAATAATCTGGAAAAAAAAAAAGTTGGAGGTCTCACACTTCCTGATTTTAAAACTTACTACAAAGCTACAATAATCAAAACAGTGTAGCATTGGCATAAAGACAGACCTTTAGATCAATGAAATCGAACAGAGAACCCAGAAATAAAGCTT
>NW_027708543.1:0-334 GCF_054177405.1 Leptonychotes weddellii | reverse complement strand
TGATGACACTGCCTGGTCATCAAATAGAATTAAACAATCTGCATAGAGCCTGTGTTTGTACACCTCCCGTGGCCTGCAGGGGATATGGCCGAGTGCAAAGCACATGATTCAAGATGCCTTAGGAGAATCAGATGATTGAAGAGTATAGGGGCACGGACGCCTGGGTGGCTCAGTCGTTTAAAGAAATAGCTGCCGGAGCGCCTGGGTGGCTCAGTCGTTTAAAGAAGTAGCTGCCGGAGCGCCTGGGTGGCTCAGTCGTTTAAAGAAGTAGCTGCCAGAGGGCGCCTGGGTGGCTCAGTTGGTTAAGCGACTGCCTTCGGCTCGGGTCATGATC
>NW_027708542.1:0-334 GCF_054177405.1 Leptonychotes weddellii | reverse complement strand
TGATGTAATGTATGGGGATTAACATAAGAATAAAAAAAAAAAAAGAAAGAAAAAAAAAATATGTGAGAATATTATGCCTTCTCCAGTCTAGGATGCTAATGTTGAATGATCATTGGAGGAAACTATGTCAAGTTGCTCATAAAGTTGAATGTTGATTTGCATCGTGTTTTGCAAGAGTTCAGTGCCTCCTTAGCATTTCAGTATATGAATCCTCCTTAATTTATTTAACCAGTTCACTATTCACAGATCCTAAGAATTTAATAGCTATATATTTTGTTCTCCAACAAGTTGTTGCTGTAACTGATAATTTTCCTTTGAACGTCACCATCTGTAG
>NW_027708541.1:0-334 GCF_054177405.1 Leptonychotes weddellii | reverse complement strand
CGCCTCCGGTTAATGGTGAAGCCAAGCTGTGAACCGAGGTAGTCTCACTCCAGAACCCACCCTCTAATTTGGATACTTTCTATCTCTATTATTTTACATGAAAGACAGTCCAACATACTCCAGACACCTTCTTGATACAGTAGGCAAAGAAGATAAATGGAGGGAAGGTCTTTTGGAAGCTATCCTACTTAGCATACTCCTGCCAGCTTGTTCTAGGGCAGGGTTAGTGCCCTGCCCATCCTCACCGTAAGGGGGGGCTCTGGAGGAATCAGCCATCAGCTCCCATTTTCAAAACTCCCTAGCTACCAACAGTGAGGGAAACACCATCTTTTTT
>NW_027708540.1:0-334 GCF_054177405.1 Leptonychotes weddellii | reverse complement strand
GATGGGTATTAAGGAGGGCAGGTACTACTGCATGGAGCACTGGGTGTTATACGAAAAAAATGAATCATGGAACACTACATCAAAAACTAATGATGTATTGTATGGTGAGTAACGTAACATAATAAAATAAAATTTAAAAAAAAAAGAAAGTATACTGATGACAGACTTGCTTAGTTTTCCTTAATCTAAGAATAAGTTTATTTCTCTTTTATTTCTGAAGGATATTTTCAATGAATATAGGATACAGATTGAAAATTATGTTTTCCAGTACTCTAACTATATTTTTTTACTGTATTTTGATCTTCATGGCTTCTGATGAAAAATATCCATCAAT
>NW_027708539.1:0-5967 GCF_054177405.1 Leptonychotes weddellii | reverse complement strand
CCTTTCTCTTCTTCTGATAAAAACCTCACACCTTCCTTATGGTAGGGGAGCCCTCCTGCAGGTCAGCTTCTCCCTCATCACTTCTGAGTCCTCGCCAATGATCTCAGCCTAACTTTTCACTGAAGTCCTCCGTTGACCCAACCCTGCTCTGTTTCAACCTCAACCTCACGGCTGTGCACCAGGCATTGGGAAGTCCCCTTCCTGACATGCACTAGCCTTGCCCAGGATGCCCTTCTTTCAACACCCTGGGTTCCTCCCCAGTTGTCCCCAGGCAACTCTTGGGAGGTTCCTTCCCCACACATACACCCATTGTGGTCCAGGGTATGGTTTGCTCCTGTTGAATGGGCAGGCGTGGTTCCAGCACAGGCGGATGCTGACCCCAGCCTTCCACTATGACATCCTGAAGCCCTACGTGGGACTCATGGCCGATTCTGTCCGAGTGATGCTGGTGAGTTCAACCCCTCCTCACCTGCACACTCACACCCACAGCACAGTCCACAAAGTCCACTCTCAGACAGCTGTGTCCCTCAGACATCCATTAGACTTGGCGCTTGGAATCACCCACTTATACCATACTATGAGACAGGGCTTCCTGGGGATGGATGGAACAAGAAAGCACCCAGGCACCCACTTTCATCCACTCTTTGCTCATTGCCCACAGGAGAGACAGTCATGGTAGATAAAGGGTCCCTTCTCCTCCCGTTTCCATGCCTTTGGCTTGCACAGGAAGAGTAGTCAATGCCCCTGGACAACAGGACAAGCTGCCCCTGGCTGGCCTGGGCAGTAGCAGCTTCAGTGGCAGGGTGGACATCCCAGGATGTCACTCAGGTGGACTCTGGCCTGGGGCTGAAGGCTTCTGGTGGATTTTAGCCACTCCATGGAGGGAAATGCAGATCAGGTCTCTACCTCCAGGGCTGGGTCCTGCCATAACATCACCTCTGAGCATGACCCTATTTCTCACTCACTGTGCTCAACTGACATTTGCTGAATAAGAGGAATTGAGGTCCCTGATATCCCCTCCTTAGGAATCCCAGTACTGGCCCCTTGACCTTTCCTTTGCCTTGACTCTTGCTCCCTAAATTGGGACTTCACTGGTTTCTCATGTGTAGATCAACCGCAGGACAGAAAAGATTCCCCCTTAGTCCTCTGAGAAACAATGTTTTCTGGTCTGCTAAAAGGTGGTTCTCACCAAACTTATTCCTAAGTCAGACTATAAGAGATCATGATTAATTAAATGACAATTAAATAACAACTTCCTCAGAGTATATTCTGAGAAAATACTCACCATATTACAAACACTTGGCTATACGGTCCTAAATTGATGAAACACAACCGCTTTAGAAAGTGTGGGCATCTCATCAGAATATGAGGAGAGGCAGAGAGAGAGTCTAGCCTTGTCAGCATGGGCCTTCTGGAGGAGTAGAGAAGGACCAATGTGTCCCTCTACCACAGGACAAATGGGAGGAGCTCCTCAGCCAGAACTCACCTCTGGAGATCTTTGGACACATCTCCTCGATGACGTTGGACACCCTTATGAAGTGTGCCTTCAGCTACCAGGGCAACCACCAGGCAGACAGGTCAGTGAAATCCTTAGCTGCCGGCTTCTATTTCTTACCAACTAGTGTGGACTTATCTGAGAGGCAGTTAGGGCAGCTTGGATGTTTACCAGCCCAAAGAGCTACATTCTGCAGAGAGCTCCAGGCCACAGTCAAATTCAGCCCACACCAAGCCTTCATCCCTGCCACAGGGAGAAGACTGGCTGCCCACGTCCCTCGTAAGGGGCTGAGAGTCTCGAGGGTGTAAGAACAACATGACAAATGCCTAGGGTTGCCTGTCCCATTGATTGAGGAACGCTCCACCCACAGGCCCACTCCACTCCAGGTCAGATGCCTCCCTCCATCCAGTCCCTTCTGCATCCTCCCCTTTCAGGTACTTCCAATCCTACCTTCAGGCCATTCGGGACCTGAACAACCTGGTGCTTTCCCGGATAAGGAATGCTTTCTACCAGAAAGACTTCATCTACAGGCTGACCCCTGAGGGCCGCTGGAACCACCGGGCCTGCCAGCTTGCCCATCAACACACAGGTTGGGACTCTGCCCTCTGGGCCCCTCCCCTCCTTCATCAGGCACATCCTAAAGGGACTGACCCTGACCCCTCAGGCAGAGTCCTGCCCCTCGCTGCCCCTCCAGAACCTGGGAAACACCCACCCCAGGCACTCCCCTGGTGCAGCTGTTAGGGTGCCAGGTGCTATGCAGGAAGCTACATGTGTCACCACATGGGTGAAGGTTGAAGGAGAGCCCCTGCCAGCAGCGTTCAAGCAGAACCTCCTTGGGCTGCGCTGTTGAGGGGAGTGAGGACCGGCAAGTGCCTGGCACTAGAGCTCTCCCCCTGAGAAGCACACCCATTCCCACACTCCTGATCCACCTGGCAGGCTGACTGGGGCACAGGGGGCAGGTGGGCTACTGTGGGTGGCTGTGTCTGGGCACCCAGAGCTCTCAGCTCTGCCTGGGAACACTGTTCTGGACAGACCAAGTGATCAAGCTGAGGAAGGCTCAGCTGCAGGAGGAGGGAGAGCTCGAGAAGGTCAGGAGCAAGAGGCACCTGGACTTTCTGGACATCCTCCTCTTTGCCCAAGTGAGTGTGGCAGGGGAGGCCTGAGGCTTTGCAGACAAGTGTGGAGGAGGGGGGCAAACTCAAACCCTGCCCTCCTTCCCTGTCTCCCAGAGGGAGAACGGGAACAGCTTGTCTGACAAGGACCTCCGTGCGGAAGTGGACACCTTCATGTTTGAGGGCCATGACACCACAGCCAGCGGCATCTCCTGGATCCTCTATGCTCTGGCCACACACCCCGAGCATCAGCAGAGGTGCCGGGAGGAGATCCAGAGCCTCCTGGGGGACGGCGCCTCCATCACCTGGTGAGTACTCATGAGATGGGAGGGCCCTGCCCCCTCAACTAGAGAATTCCCTGGTTGTCAGGGCCTTGCCGGCCCTTCAGGTTGGCTTTGTTTTAGGGACCACCTGGACCAGATGCCCTACACCACCATGTGCATCAAGGAGGCACTGCGACTCTATCCGCCAGTTCCAGGTGTCGGCAGAGAGCTCAGCAAGCCCATCACCTTCCCTGATGGACGCTCCTTACCCAAAGGTGTGAGCCTCACCACTCTCACTCCATAAGTACTCTGCAGGAATGCGTGGGAGGTCAGAAATCCGCAAGTTCTGGGGCAGTTTGTGCATGTCTTTGAGACTCATTTCCCCCTCAAGAAAATCAAAAATTACTTTGTTTGGATGAGGTTATGGTGTGCTTCCACAGAGCTTAAATCGGCCCAAAGATCAAGAAATAAATACATGACAGCCTCTGAATGTGGCTATGTGAGTTGCCCTAATATTCTAATTTCCTGAGTTATGAGTGCTTGAGAGATAATCAGATGGGGCAGGGGTAGATGTGGTCTTTCCTTATAGGGTCTTGGCTAACGAGCGAGATTAGAGTATTCACTGTGAAATGTCAGATGGTCCAGTCTCCGGGGAACCCTCAGGTTGATGGCCCGATCTGAGATCCCTGCCATGGCTGGAGGCCACCTTTCAGCTCCCCTCTGCTCCGAATCCCAGCCCTGCCACGGCTTGACTGGGTGGTCATAGGCAAGTTGTTCAGCCTCTCCGTGCTCAGGTGCCTCATGGGACCAATGGAGATGTGAGCCTTCATTGGAGGGTTGTTGTGAGGATGGAGGAGTTCATGCATATTCCCCAAGGGCTCATGGATGGTACTGATAAATGTGAGTTGTCCCTTGAGTTGCTCCAAAAAACAAGCCTCCAGTTCTTTCCTGCTTCTCAGCCTGGTCATGGTTATCTACTAATCTGTGCACACGTGCACACATTCTGTGCCATGTCTGCCCCACCTCTCCTGCAACACTATCATTCCATTCACAGAGATGAAAAGTGGCTCTCACTGTGGCTGCCAAGCTGTGTGTGGGTGCACCTGGGCCCCGCAGGCATGTATGATCAGTCTTCTCTCTTCTGCCCCCACAGGATTCTTAGTCCTGCTCTCCTTTTATGCCCTTCACCACAACCCAGAAGTGTGGCCAAACCCAGAGGTATGATGGCCTTGGGAGGAGGGCGTGGGATGACCTCTCCAAACCAACCTCCTTCTCCTGTCCCACCTCTGGGCGTGCTGTCCCTTGGATGATTGGAAGGAGGGGCTTGATTATGCCTGTCCTGGCCCTGGTGCTCCTTCTGCAGGTGTTTGACCCTTCCCGGTTTGCACCAGATTCCTCTCGACACAGCCATGCTTTCCTGCCCTTCTCAGGAGGAGCAAGGTGAGGCACTTGTACCAGGAGGGGGGAGGGGGGCTGTTTCCTGGGTACCTACCTGATGTTTGTGACCTCCTACATTTGTGTGGGTGTCTTCAGATATGCCCTGGCATGTTGGCGTGCTGGGAAAGAGGTGTGTGTCTCTATGACAAAGAAAGTTGGTAATCACTCCACGCCATGGAGACTTGGACCCATTGCTCTTACCCAGTCTCCAGCCACAATTCAGTGTCAGTGGGTGTTCAAAAGCTCAGGGTATTCTTGTGAGTTCTTCATTTTATGAGTATGACTTTATAGAATTAGATTTTCTCACATGTTATTTTCAAGTGTTGTCGATGTCAAAGTCAGGATGGAATCAAAAGATTTCTTTTGCACACATCCTCAAACCAGCCTTTACCACTCAGCTCCCCATTCCGCCCCACACTGCACCATTGACTACATTGCATGTGTTTCCATCCTCAGCTGCCTGCATGTCTCAAATATTTAAGCCATACACAGGAAAGTTTCCTGCAGTCTCCTAAGGCCTTCATAAAGTACTCGACTAATCTGTGTTGCCACTATATTTTCATCTATCCAAATGAATTTTTGATGCCACGGTAATGGTCATGTACACTTGACAATTTTCCCAGTTGTCCAATCATGACATATGATCTGGGCTCTACATACCTTAATATTACACTTAGAGTCCAATCATCCAAATGGGCAAATATATAAAAATGAGGACATTAAATTGCTTTTGAGAGAAAATCTACTCTGTTGTATGTATATGACACACGGAGTTTGAACATTACCTGGTGTGTCAAACGTAAAGCACACTTGAAACGGCTGTTCAGTGGGATGACTATTCTCCAGAGTGGCCTCTGTGAAATCCTCTAGTGCTGCTGAAAGTGTCCTATAAATAGTAACTACAGTAAACTTTGTAAGTAGTTACTAGAAAAATGTTTTTTCCAAATACAGAAATCTGTCAATGCTTCACATACGGAGGGAATCCACTTTCACACACCATCTTAAGCAAATTATTCTTCAGATACTGGCTCCAGGATTCGTTTCTCCCTGGGATTGAGTCCTTCCTCCTAGACATTGGTGCAAGTCATGTAGCTGCCAGTAGAGACAGGAGAGGGGTAGGCAGCTCAATTCCTAGCTCAGAACTAATGGTTACTCATATTTTATTCCATTCAGGGTTTTTTCTTTTCAGTTCAATAAACATCATTCAATTATAAGACTGCCTATCCTCTGCTATGAGATGGCATACTGACCTTGCCTCCAGGAGTTCACAGTCAAGAAATAAATGCTTCCACTCAAAAGAGACATCATTCGTCTTTCTTTCTTTCTTTCTTTTCTTTCTTCACTCATTTACTAATTGAGCCCACTGTAGGAAGCTCCATGTTCCTGGCACTTTCCTGTTCTGGAAAGTGCTGTGTCTTTGAGTAAAATACATGGTGATTTCAGTGTTCAGGAATGAAGAGGCACAGCCAGCAGGGGTGGGGGGTGAGGGCAGGCTGGCATTGCCCTTAGCCTTGAGCATGTGGCAGGCAGAGGTGGAGGGAGGGCATTCTCTGGGATCTCTTCAGCAGGAGCTGAGCTGGGAGGAGGAGCTGAACAGGTGACAGGTGAGTGAGCCAACAACCCAGAGAGGACTTTGATGCCATCTGAGGCATGTGGACAT
>NW_027708538.1:0-334 GCF_054177405.1 Leptonychotes weddellii | reverse complement strand
GAGCCCGATGCGGGGCTCGATCCCAGGACCCTGGGATCATGACCTGAGCCGAAGGCAGATGCTTAACGACTGAGCCACCCAGGCGCCCCAAATGTTTTCATATTTTAAAGCGCTATTTTGAAGTAAGAATTAAATCCGGTAGCCTATTTTCTTAACCAAGGCTCAGGATACGTGGCCTGTCGTGGAGGCAGGATGAGGTAGGAGAAACGTCGTGAGATCCGCTGAGAAGCAGCCAGCGCCACTCGGGCTCTTCCCGCGTGTTACTCCAGCAACACTTCGGATGCACCTGCCATGCTTCCCGCACTTCTGTGAGCACTCAGCTAGGCCTGAGGCG
>NW_027708537.1:0-334 GCF_054177405.1 Leptonychotes weddellii | reverse complement strand
TCTGTGCAGCCGTCCCTGGCTGTCTACCTCCCAACACTCCTTTCCTACTTGGTTCCACCACTCCACCTTGCATGCCCTTCTTTCTGCATGTATCTCATTGGTCTCTCACTATTTTTGGCATATGTGTCCCCCACTGGCCTGCATGATTGTCCATGTTTTATATAAATTTAAATCCCCATCATCTACCACAAACTTGGCCCATGGCAGATACTTGCTGATTATTATTTAACTAAATTGAACTATATTTCCTGAATCTCTGTAAGGAGCCACATGGCTGCAGAGCTGGGTAGATAAATTCATTCAAGCGTATAAGACCAAGGTCAAAAGAAATAAC
>NW_027708536.1:0-334 GCF_054177405.1 Leptonychotes weddellii | reverse complement strand
ATCATGAAATAGGTGCCATCTGTCCTCCATATTTGTGTTCTGTTATTTTGGTAACAGCTCAAGAAAAGGGAGAGATTAGTCACATCTACTCAGGGAAAGTGAAGGTGTCCCCAGTCTGCTGGAGAAAGGTGAAGGTGTCCCCAGTCTGCTGGGGGAAAGTGAAGGTGTCCCCAGTCTGCTGGAGAAAGGTGAAGGTGTCCGCAGTCTGCTGGAGAAAGGTGAAGGTGTCCCCAGTCTGCTGGGGGAAGGTGAAGGTGTTCCCCCCCAGTCTGCCCGAGAAAGGTGAAGGTGTCCGCAGTCTGCTGGAGAAAGGTGAAGGTGTCCCCAGTCTGCT
>NW_027708535.1:0-334 GCF_054177405.1 Leptonychotes weddellii | reverse complement strand
GGCGCCTGGGTGGCTCAGTTGGTTAAGCGACTGCCTTCGGCTCAGGTCATGATCCTGGAGTCCCGGGATCGAGTCCCACATCGGGCTCCCTGCTCAGCAGGGGGTCTGCTTCTCCCTCTGCCCTCTTCCCTCTCGTGCTCTCTGTCTCTCATTCTCTCTCTCTCAAATAAATAAATAAAATCTTTAAAAAAAAATAAAATAAAATAATCTACCGAGATAGATTTCATATATTTAGTTGTGTGAAATCTTTACAATGTTTAAGTTTAACCATTTTCTTTATATCATTAAGAGCCATTTTACTTCTTCCTTTGTAAAAACTATTTTGGTTACTCAT
>NW_027708534.1:0-334 GCF_054177405.1 Leptonychotes weddellii | reverse complement strand
CCCAAATCTTGTGTATTACTAAGCTTTTTGATTTTTGCTCACCATTTCAACTTTCCTTTACTTAAAGAAGTGCTTCAATTCTTCCCTCTAAGCCCTGGCAACCACTGATCTTTTTAGTGTCTCCATACTGTTGCCTTTTCCAGAATGTCATATCTTGGGTACCAAACAGAATGCAGCTTTTCAGATTGGCTTCTTTCACTTAGAAATATGCATGTAATTTTCCTCCATGTCTCTCCATGGCTTAATAGTTCATTTCTTTTTAGCACTGAATAAGATTTTCTTTCTGGCTGTCCCTTAGTTTACTTACCCTTTCTTCTACTGAGGACATCTTGGT
>NW_027708533.1:0-334 GCF_054177405.1 Leptonychotes weddellii | reverse complement strand
TTTTTTTTATTTTTTGTATTTTTTGAAGAGAGAATTTTTAAAGTTTTATGCATATGTTTCTGTCCTTAATTAAGCTTTGTGTTACTGTATTTATATTTATGTCACATAACATCAATTTAATTTTTGATAAGAAGCACAAACATTCATTTTAATGGCTTCAAAGAGGACTGTGAATGCTATTTTACTGAAAATAACAGTTTCTAAACTCTACACAGCATTATTTTCCACAAGACTGAATAAAGATAAGTGGGGTCTCCCCAGGTAGTATAACTCTAAAACTTTATTAAAGAAAAAAATAACCATGGTAAGAGTAGTTCAGCTGTGAGATTATTAA
>NW_027708532.1:0-334 GCF_054177405.1 Leptonychotes weddellii | reverse complement strand
TTTTTTTTTTTTTAAGATTTATTTATTTATTTATTTGACAGAGAGAGATGCAGCAAGAGAGGGAACACAAGCAGGGGGAGTGGGAGAGGGAGAAGCAGGCTTCCCGCAGAGCAGGGAGCCCGATGCGGGGCTCGATCCCAGGACCCTGGGATCATGACCTGAGCTGAAGGCAGATGCTTAACGACTGAGCCACCCAGGCGCCCCTTTCAGTTACCTTTCTTATGGACTATCTCATCTACCTGATATCTTCACCTATTGCCTATTTCCTTTTCTGATTTGTAATTGATGATTCAGAGACTTCCTTATGCATAATTTGTTATTTATTTAAAGTGAA
>NW_027708531.1:0-334 GCF_054177405.1 Leptonychotes weddellii | reverse complement strand
CAAAAGGGATCCTGTCTTAACCAGTACACTCACTGGTCACTGGCTTTATCTCATGCTCCACTTTCCTTGGCTCAACTTATATCCTTAAGTGGATGCTAAACGTTGGGGATACGTGAACACCTAGCTCATTACGCACTCGTGAAGTTTGGGTTGGATTAGATTGTAGTTACCGAGTGTATGGAGGGCCTTTCCTTCTGTGTTGAACTGAAACATGACTCCAAGATACAAATCTTGCTTTCAGAGTTTTAAAATCCCTATCTCCAGGGACACCTGGGTGGCTCAGTCAGTTAAGCTTCTGCCTTTGGCTCAGGTCATGATCCCAGGGTCCTGGGAT
>NW_027708530.1:0-334 GCF_054177405.1 Leptonychotes weddellii | reverse complement strand
TAGATCTTGTTAACAACTGACCTAACATTTCATTAGGCTATTTTATTTTTTTAATTTTATTTTATTATGTTAATCACCATACATTACATCATTAGTTTTTGATGTAGTGTTCCACGATTCACTGTTTGCGTATAACACCCAGTGCTCCATTCAATACGTGCCCTCTTTAATACCTATCACCAGGCTAACCCATCCCCCCACCCCCCTCCCCTCTAGAACCCTCAGTTTGTTTCTCAGAGTCCATAGTCTCTCATGGTTCGTCTCCTCCTCCAATATCCCCCCCTTCCTTTTTCCCTTCCCAGTATCTTTTTTTTTTTTTTTAAGATTTTATTTA
>NW_027708529.1:0-334 GCF_054177405.1 Leptonychotes weddellii | reverse complement strand
TAGATCTTGTTAACAACTGACCTAACATTTCATTAGGCTATTTTATTTTTTTAATTTTATTTTATTATGTTAATCACCATACATTACATCATTAGTTTTTGATGTAGTGTTCCACGATTCACTGTTTGCGTATAACACCCAGTGCTCCATTCAATACGTGCCCTCTTTAATACCTATCACCAGGCTAACCCATCCCCCCCCCCCCCTCCCCTCTAGAACCCTCAGTTTGTTTCTCAGAGTCCATAGTCTCTCATGGTTCGTCTCCTCCTCCAATATCCCCCCCTTCCTTTTTCCCTTCCCAGTATCTTTTTTTTTTTTTTTAAGATTTTATTTA
>NW_027708528.1:0-5969 GCF_054177405.1 Leptonychotes weddellii | reverse complement strand
ATTGAGGAGGGCACGTTCTGCATGGAGCACTGGGTGTTGTGCACAAACAATGAATCATGGAACACTACATCTAAAACTAATGATGTAATGTATGGGGATTAACATAACAATAAAAAAATTTTAAAAAAAAGACACGTCAGAGTCTGGGAGAAATTATTTGCAGATCACGTATTTGATACAGATTATATCTGAAATATATAAAGAATACATCAATTAATAATAAAAAATAATAAAAACAAGATTTTTAAATAGATATTTTACCAAAAAAGATACACATGTGGCTAATAAACTCATGAAAATATGTTCAACATCATTAATCATGGGGGAAATGAGAACATGACAATGAAGTCAGAGAATGGCTCTGGCATTCATTCAAAAAGACTGACAATACCAAGTGTTAAGAAGGATGTTGTGATAGGCAGAATAATGACCTCACCACACCCAGAGATGTTCATATCTGATCCCCAGAACTTGCATATATGTTACATTGTATGGCAAAAGGGACTTTGCAGATATGGTACTTTAAGGATCTTACAATGGGAAAATTATCCTGGGTCAGGGTGGGCCCAATATAATCACCAAAGTCCTTAAAAGAGGGAAGCAGAAGGGTTGGAGTCAGAGAAAGAGGTGTGATAACAGAGAGAGGTTGGAATGGTGTGAGTCCAGGAGCCAAGGAATGCTGGCACCCTGACAAGGAACGCATTTTCCCCGAGAGCCTACAGAAGAAAGGCAGCTTTGCTGACACCTTGATTCTAGCCTCATTAGATTCATTTCAACTTCTGACCTCCAGAACTGTACTATAATACATCTGTGTTGCTGAAAGCCACTAAGGTTATGGTAATTTGTTATAGCTGTAATAGGAAACTACAACACATGTGGTAAAAGTAATTTCGAGTGGGAATTTCTAATTCCCATTTCCAATTTTTAATGGGAATATAAAATGGTACAGTCATTTTGGGAAAAGTTTGATAGTTACAGCAATTCCACCCTTAGGTATCTACCAAAGAGGAGCATGTCCCTATAAAGACTTGTGCACAAATGTTCATAACTGCATTATTCATAATAGCAAAAACTGGGGAAAAAATCCAGATGTCCATCAAATGTGAATGGATAAACACAATACAATATCACAATTGCATTGTAACCATTATAAAGAGGAATAATACCAGTGAAAAGAATAAACTGACCTACAGCCACAAGAATGAACCTCAAAAATCATGTTAAGTGAAAATAGGCAGACCCCAAAATCTATATACTGCATGATTCCATTTACATAAGATTTCTAGAAAAGTCAAATCTAAACTCTATAGAAAGAAAAACAGTGTTTGCCTGGGAATGGGAACTGCAATTGATTGTAAACAAGTACAAAAGATCTTTTAAGCGGTGATGAAAGTGTTCTGAAATGTGATTGTGATTATTGTATAAATTATCAAATATGCGTATTTATAATGGGTGAATTGTTTAGTGTGTAAATAGCTCCATAAAGCTGTTAAAAGTGGTGGGGGAAAAAAGAAGAAACAGAAAAATTACTAGAAAATGTTGAACTTGAGAACAAAAATAGTAGTTAATATATTGAATCTAGACCACCTTCTCCTTTCTAAGAATCTTCCATATGTCCAGGACACATTTGCTGAACCACTGAGTAATCAATGCTCCCAACTCACACACTAGCATCTGCTCTAACTACATAGGGAAACATCCTTTCTCATGAGTTTATCCAAGGTTAACCTTTGGTGTCATTTTAGATTTTAGATATTGTTCTATTCAAGCCTCTGTGAGCACACAAAGAGGAAAGAGTTGGGGTGTGTTTATGCTTTTTTTGCAGTAGGAATTCCATTCATCCGTTTCTCAAAAAGCATATTAACACTCTTACAATTTCTCAGAATGTTTCACTTTGTGTCATTTGACTTTTCCCCTCCTCTATTGTACCTTTTCTAGCTTTTCTCTTCTAATAACACCCCTTTCTTGGAAAGGAAAATTATCATATGACCAGGCATTCAGGGTCATGTTTGGAGAATTTTTCCCTATCTGCTACTTCCTTACATAAACGTCTTTCACTGAGATTCCAAATAGAATCATTTAATCCATTCATTTTTTACTACTCATAAAAATAAATCATGATCACCACATCTGATTCAGCCATGTGGTGAATCATATCAAATTTTAAATGACCTGAAGTGAATGACTTGGCTAAAATGAAGTTGATGTACTTCAGCATATATTGGCACTGACAAAATCAATTGCCATCAAGAACTTTTTAAAAAATGACGACTATCCAGTCCTGCAAGTAGTATCTTCGGGATGCTAGATATTTGTTCTTTTTCTTTTTTTAAAAGTTTTTATTTAAGTTCCAGTTAGTTAATTAATATACATTGTGATATTAGTTTCAGGTGTATAATACAGTGATTTAGCACTTCCATACAACACCTGGTGCTCATCACAGCAAGTCCACAAGTGCCCCCCTTAATCCCCATCACTTAGTTCACCCATCACCCCACCTACCTCCCCTGTGGTAACCATAAGCTGGTTCTCTATAGTTAAGTATTTAGTCTTTTTCAATCAGCATTATTCAGTGTGTTCCAACCTCCTGCTAAGTAATGCACAAGAGTCAGGAGATGTGGAATTGGAAGAAAAAGTCCCCCAACCTTGGAGAAGCTCTCATCCAACTTAGAAACAGACATGGCAAAGATAATTTGCTTTACAGTGTGATCAGAGCTGTAATGTGGTATAAACAAATGTTGGAATAGTTCAGAGATGATAGAATATGTTTTCCTTGTTTCTTCTACTGATCCTCCTCAAACCTCCAAATTGTCATGGTTTCTTAGAAATTGAAGAGAAAGCAAGAGAAGGATTATCACAAAGGTACCCCAGCAGAATGCTGTTTACGGCAGTAACAGCTATACATCCTTATTTTATCTGTATCTATCTCTGTCTATATCTATCTGTAGATCAACTTATTTTGTTATACCTCAAACAATATCAACATTTATGTTATTTATTTATGTTCACATAACACATATATATTATATAATACATAGTATAATATACAGTACATATATATCCTTAGGTTCTATAATCTGAAAATGTCTGAAAAAGAATGGCTGGACCCAAATCACTCAGATTGGTGTCAGTTCTTTCATTAAGAGAAGCTATTCAGGGGGGTGTCTGGGTGGCTCAGTTGGTTAAGGGCCTGACTCTTGATTTGGCTCAGATCATGATCTCAGGGTTGAAAGATTGAGATCCCCTCCTCTTTCGGGCTCAAGTTTCTCTCTCTTCCTCTCCCTCCGCCCCTCCCCCTGCCAGCTTATGCATGTACAAGTGTTCTCTCTCTCTCTCAAAATAATAATAAAAAAATAATAAAAAGAGAAGCTATTCAGAGACTGTTGGATAAAAACGTGACTGAATACAGGTATCTACTTTTATTTCCTCCGAATACCATGAAAACAATAATAAAGAGACTTTAAAAAGATATACACTCATAAGGATGTGAAGCACAGAAGAAAAGAGAACAGCAACAAAATTTTGGAAGGCCTAAAGAAGATGAATAAATAGATTTAGCATACCCTCCAAAAATGGATTCTAAACTGGCTATAAGGGGGAGTTAAGAACAGTCTTTAAATCCTTTAAAGTTTAAGGAATTGGTGATACCATCTTCTGAAAGTGGAAAATGTTTAGAAGTCTATGTGAGCAATAAATAGGTCTTCACAGCCATCAACTCCAGCAAAGTAAATAAATAAACAAATAGATAATTGAATTTTATTCTCAAATATAGCCTCTTTAGACTGCTAAACATGAGAAAAAACAATAGCTATACTTGCGTAGAACTTACTGTGTACCTGGTATTTTCTAAGCATTTACATTTATTGACTCATTTCATCCTTACCCTAGCCCTATGATAAATACGTAATCATCCCCAAATTACTGATGCACACAGAATCAAAAAGAGGAGTAATAGGTCACTGTCAACATACTAGATGCTGAGACAAATGCCCCCTCCCCACCCAACCCTCTTTCATCTCTAAGACTCAAAAATAATGCAGCCAAGGCTTTGCCCTCTAGACAGGAGATGGAAAGACTCTTCTCTGGGGGACCTGATAGATGCAGTAGAAAAAACTTAAGAGTTATTGACATCAGGATTTTCCCAACTACATGGCCCAGCTAGTTACCTATAGTAAAACTCACTGTTTCCCACCATGAGCTCAGGGTCTCCAATAAACTCCTTAGTACCCTACTGGTAAATATAAACAAATAAATGAGGATTATCAGGCCATGAGGAAAACTGCTAAAATTGAAATTCGAGAACCAAACAAGCAAAAATTTTAAAAATAATTTAAAAAATCAATTAGGAGAAAAGAAAGGTCTTGCAGACATAAGGAGTCAAAACAATCTCCATTACCCATTTATTACCTATCCATCAATAGGTAACAGAAGGTATTTTAATCATGAAACAATAATAGTATTTTTAAAAGTAATACTCAGATAAATAAAGAGGAATTTTAAATGTACCTGTATAGTTTTTTGATCAATAACTCAAAACTCAATAGAAAGGTTGGGATATAAAAATTTAGAAAATATTTTAGGAAATAGTGCTAAAAAATAGGACTATGAAATATAAGAAAAATGATAAGAAAATCTGACAACCAGTTCAGAAAATCAAACATTTAAATAATAGGAAGACCCAACAGAGAGAACAAGATTGAAAAGGAAATAAATTAGCAATGCAATAATTCAAACAAATTTCCAGATATGTGGTCCATGTAACTTTCCAGACTGCTAGAGCCCACTGGTTGAGCTACATGGATGAAAACAGACCTACATGAAGGCATATCGTTTGAAAATTTCAGAGAACTTCAGACAAAGATAGGAGCTAAGCTTTTGAAGAGGAAAATGAATGCATTGGAAGGACTGGGAATCAGAGTATCATTAAACTTCTCAGCATCAACATCAGAAGCTAGAAGGCACCAAAGCATGGTCAGGATAGAATAAAGATGTTTTCAGGAAAGCAAGTTTCAAACAATTTGCCTCCCATGCATTCTATCTCAGGAGCTGAGCCACCATGAGAGAGTAAACAAAGACAGAGGAAGGAATCAATGCAGAGAACAGGAGAGCCAACCCACAAGATGTGAAGAGGGGTCTAGGATAAGAAATGCGCATTGAACACGGGGGCGACCAGTCTCATCTGGAGTGTGTCAGAGGATTTCTGAAGTGATGTCTTCAGGAAGATAAAATTGACAGAATACCTGATACTGAATGTATTTAGAGCAGAGTGAAACACTTGCCAAGGAGATTGGGGTTGAAATAGTGAAAAGTACACAGAAAACCAAGCAAATAGATAGCAGCAGCAAAAACAACAAAATAATAAATACCAGAAAACAAAAATGTGCAGGAAAGAAAAAAATTATCACGATTTACTACATGGCTTTAACGAAATTGTAGTTGCATTATTATGCTCATATTAACACAAAATACTTATCTATCCAAAATTAAAATAAAATTATATTGAGGAATGGGAGTAAACAGGATACCTACTATTAGGAGGTAAGGGCAAGGCAAACAAAGAGAGCTAAAACCTTTTTTTCCAAAACAGAAGTCAATAAGCACAGCCTAAAACTAAAACGCCATGAAATGACAAAGCAAGCATGTTATTTAGGGACATAAAGGTAAATACCAAAATAATTATTTAAATTGGTAAAAGGGAGAGATGGGCGTGTTTGGGTTTAGGGAGATTCTGTTATTTTTTCTTATAAAACTTGCAAATTATTGGACCCTTAACCTATGTCTGTGTGTAACTTTGACAAAAACAATAATTTAACAAAAGACAAAAAAAGAAACTCTGCAATATCCATGCTGTTAACTATATGTTAACAACTGAGCCACCCAGGTGCCCTGTCATTTGCTTTATTCCTGACATAGCCTATTCTTTCTAATAAGGGGAAAAGCCTACTGATATTTTTTTCTTCATCATTCTT
>NW_027708527.1:0-14448 GCF_054177405.1 Leptonychotes weddellii | reverse complement strand
CTCAGAAAATTAAAAATGAGTTATCTTATGACCTAGCAATTGCACTCCTGGGTATTTACCCCAAAGACACAGATGTAGTGAAAAGAAGGGCCATATGCACCCCAATGTTCATAGCAGCAGTGTCCGCAATAGCCAAACTGTGGAAAGAGCCGAGATGCCCTTCAACAGATGAATGGATAAAGAAGATGTGGTCCATATCTACAATGGAATATTACTCAGCCATCAGAAAGGTTGAATACCCAACTTTTACATCAACATGGATGGGACTGGAGGAGATTATGCTAAGTGAAATAAGTCAAGCAGAGAAAGTCAATTATCATATGGTTTCACTTATTTGTGGAACATAAGGAATAGCATGGAGGACATTAGGAGAAGGAAGGGAAAAATGGGGGGGCGGAATTGGAGGGAGAGATGAACCATGAGAGACTATGGACCCTGGGAAACAAACAGGGTTTTAGAGGGGAGGGGGGAGGGGGGATTGGTTGGCCCCGTGATGGGTATTAAGGAGAGCATGTACTGCATGGAGCACTGGGTGTTATATGAAAACAACGGATCGTGAATCACCACATCAAAAACTAATGATGTATTGTATGGTGACTAACATAATAAAATTAAAAAAAAAAAGGAATGTTAAGAATTTGTGATAGATCAGACCAGATTCAACCTTATCTCCCATACATTTTGCATCTGCAACAGTGGTATATATTAACTAGGATGACCAGGTAACATTCCAAAGAAAAGTCATTTTGTTTGTGGGAACATCACCATTGAAAGGATACATGTGGTCTTTTCTGCATATTGACCTTTCCTTGTGCTCCAGGGTCATGAGGGTTTCTAATCCCTGTGTGTTATTCATGAAGTCACAGCTAAAGCAAGGCTTCCGTTGACCAGATTTCTCTAACCTTGCTCTATTGTAAGTGGATTCATTTTAATGTTGTGACTTTAATTTTCTGCTTTTAATTATGAGTGACTTCTCTTTCAGAGATGTAAATCTTTTTTTCCTGCCTCTGCCCCATCACCTGGGTCCACAGAAAGGCACCTGTGTCTACTTTTGAAAATGCAAATGACATGAATGGTTTGGAGGAAGCAAAAGGAAACAGTGCATAATGTTGTGTGTAAATGTTAGAGTAAACTTGAGGCACATGAGATCATTTGTTGAAATTAATGGATTTCCCTAGAGAAACTCCCTTTAACAGAGGTGACAGCAGTATTTACCAAAACCCTGTTTGTGTCACACTTCCTTTTTTTTTTTTTAAACAAGCATCTTGTGCATTTAACCTTGTCTGGTTTGTTTTATGTTCATTACCTGATCCTTTTTTTCTGAAAGAAGAGACACAGTTCCAAGAATAGCCTTTGCCTAAAGGGGAAAAGCAAATTCTTTTCTTAGTATTGTAGGGCTTTTTTTTTTTCCAGCAGATTAAAGGATTTAATTGTTCAGGTGCTCTAGAAATGTTCTCTCCATGTTCTTTTGATCATACAGCCTATGAGCAGATACTTTTTGAGCAGACACACCTAATCTAAGTTTACATATTTGCTTATAAATTATGTACATGTACTGTGTACTGATATTACATGTATTATTAAATACTCACCAAAATAGAAATTAAACGGACACATTAGATCGGTCTGATTTGAAGTTCTGATATTTTCTTTGCCTGTCCCAGGGTTGTCCTGGACACTCCCTGCGGCATGGTCAGTCAACCCTGGCAGACTCCCCTCCCCACCACCACAGCCTAGAGCACCTCATGGGGTTTGCCGGATCTCAGTAGAAATGCAGCATGAAAAGATGTCCAAAAACTGCATAGGGAGGCTGGAAGGAGAATAATTTGCTGAAGGTTCCGAGATAAGCTCATTGAACTCTTAATTCTTCATCTTTGGAGGGAACACGGGAAAGGGGGGTGGTCGGGAAGCAGAAGCTGATGTTGTACGAACACTGATGAAGCTATTTTGTCTCTCCCCTTCAGTGCGAGTCTTGATATGTTTCATTATGGGGGTGTGACTCAAACACTATTTAGGTTCTTATGCAACATACAGTGCTCCCTTTCTAAGATCTTTAATTCTGAATTCCAACAAAGAAACCTGGCCTAAGATTTTCATAGAAGGGATGGTATAATTGTGCTGCTGTTACTTCTCCTTTGGAGCCTGGATGGCCCTGTGGTTGAAGTTCTTGCTGGAAGATGATTTTGTAAAGGGTGTTGCTTTTGGAGAGTTACGATTACTTGTAAAGGCTTACTCAAGTCTCTGCTATAGAAAAGAGTGTATCTGTCCTGATTTGGTCACTCGTAGCAGTATTGCCATTTATCCTTTGTGACTGGGCGGAACCATAGATGATGCTAATCTAGCCCTAATGCACCATAATGCCTTCCTCACTGCTACATAATTGCTCTTTCCAGATTCCATGCATTTGGTGAGGAGCCTCCTGACCTCCCTGTTCTTTATCTTTCTAAACCCTACTCTTCCCCTTTGGCTAGTCACCAGCTAGGTCATTTTGCTTTAAACACAAGAATACATGAAAAGATTCTACCTCCACGTTTAACACTGTTCTTCTGTGAATCCAGCTTCCATATTGACCGTCTCTGTTTATTCTACTCAGAATCTTGATGTATCCCTCCTGGGGATTCTGGCCCCTGAGCATCTCTGTAGAGAGGATAAATCTGTGCAAAATTCCTCAACTCTGAATCCAACAGGACTTCTCCAGTGTGGTGTATTCAGTTCCAGAATGCTCTCCCATCTCATTGCCATTCCTTGCCCAGGCTGTGGTCCAGCCCCTGAGACCAGGCCCACTCAGCATGCCTGCTCTTCAGCTGTGGATACCATTTCTTGATCACAGGGCATGGACATGGGCATTGATCAAGGGCATTGATCCCTCATGGATAAGCTGGCATGCTCTGCAGAATGACAGCACCAAGCCTCCTCCTCCTCCTGGCCTCCCATCTCTCATCACAGATGGGATGGCAGGACCTGCAGGTGGTGACCAGATAGTGAGTGGGGTTTCAAATGCCACATTAAGGACTTTCAATTTTTTCCTGCAGACAGTACAGGGCCCATTCAGGGGGATCACATCTCTGCTTTGGCAGATTGCTCTGGTGGGCTGGAAGAGAGATTGCAGAAGAGAGAAGGTTGAGAGAAGAGTCAAGAGGCTCCAAGTAAGCTCTCAGCTCCCCTCAGTACCCTGTATCTCATTCCAATTTCAAAATGGTAATTTGATTGACTACTTCACCTCTTGAGTAGTGGAACAGCCTGGCAGAGTGGGAAGCACATAAGGCAGTTGTGAGTTTTAATGACAGTTCTGCTACCAAAAACCAGCTGATGACCTGGGGCAAATTCATTTTAGTTCCTTAATCTGTAGAGATTTTTTTGTTATTTCATCATCCCTGCAGGACCGTATGAGCATTATATAAATTAAATTTGTGACCTGTAACTCAGTATGAGGGACATAGTACATGCTCAGTGAATTTTATTCCTTGTTTACTTACTGTCACCCACCCCTATGAAATATTTGCACTGAGGTCTGACTTTGTGACATCCAAGCTTATGAAGGTGATTCTTCCAGTATTGCAAATAGTGTCTCTGCTAATGGATGTAGATCATCATGTTGGGTGGATCATGTTAATAAAATAGTTTTTCTAATTGTATATGAGGCTGTCAAATAAAATCCCTGCTTGACTAGTATTTCTGTCCTTCTGGAATGAATTCATACCATAGTTTAAAACTAGTGATAAGTTTGTTTCCCATGATATGCAACTTTGGCTGGGACATCCTATTTTAACCAGTGTGGTCAATGTGAGGTTGCATTTATTGGAAATTATATTTATTTCAGGACTTTTGAAAAACATTATAATGATGTTATGTTATATACATTTCTTGTATATCCCAATTAATCTGATTAGGCAACTAATTACTTTTGGGAAACATAAGTCAGTGTTTTATTTCCTTCCCCTCTAATTATTGTCATTATACATTTTATTCAAGCAATATAATCTATATTCTTTTATTCAGAGTAATTTTGCTTATTTTAAAAGTTAAAAAAGTAAATTATACTTAAAAGGCTTTTAATTGTAGTCACATAAATAATTATAGTGTTATTAAGGACCAGGAAGTGAAACTTTGTAATATTTTTATTGTACGATTATCATTAAATACATTATTCCAGGGTACCCTTTAATATGTATATTTGCTGAGCTTCATTTGAAAAGAATTGCTGGAAAATCGTAGTTTTAATTAGTGTGTCTAGTGTGTGTGTGCCTGTGTGTGTGTGTGTTTCCTGATCTGTCTTTCCACAATTTGTAACATGAACTATTCTTTTGGGTGATCACTAGGAAACTGCTGGAAACATACTGGCCTAGCATCACTTATTAAGATCAATGGTCTCTAAACTCTTAATTTGAACTTTAATTGTGAATACAAATGACTGCAAGATTTATGGGAGTCATAGCTTCAGTGTTTATGTGTCCGAGTTAGTATGCATTTAAAATATTTATTGCTCCTCAAAGCATATTTTGTTTATTTTTAAAGATTTTATTTATTTGAGAGAGAGCATGCACATGGTAGCAGGAGGTGGGGAGGGGAAGAAGGAGAGGGACTCTCAAGCAGACTCCCCACTGAGCACGGAGTCCAGAGCACGGTGGGGGGCTCAAGCTCAGGATCATGAGATCATGACCTGAGCCAAAATCAAGAGTTGGATGCTTAACTGACTGAGCCACCCAGGCACCCCACATATCATTATTTTAGTTGCAAAATGAATTGGGCATAAGGTTCCTTTATGGAAGAAAAATTCTGGATTATTATTTCATCTTTATAGTGCAAAATAGACTTGCAACATAAATCTTTGTGACCATAAACCT
Source organism: Leptonychotes weddellii (assembly GCF_054177405.1). NCBI lineage: Eukaryota > Metazoa > Chordata > Mammalia > Carnivora > Phocidae > Leptonychotes > Leptonychotes weddellii. The sequence continues at coordinate 9,604 of NW_027708527.1, read as the reverse complement.
GTTTATGTGCTTGGATTTCTGGCTAAATTCTGACTGGACAAAATGTCCATCAAAAGAGATACAGAATTACCTGTTGTTATTCACAGTAGTTATGCTTGATAAAGTCACCAGGAACATTGAAGGAGTGCTCCTAAAGGAAATACAGAGTTAGGTTCCTGCGAACCTCTGGTCACCTTTTTGTCACCCTATTAATAAATAACCTTGTTTTATGTGCATTTCTGTTCAAAGGCACCTTTATTTAACATATATCGCTGGTTCTTTAACATGGAACTCACAACCAAAAGCACCATAACTCATGCCTGAGCAAAGCTTATCTAGCGTGCGTATTTTCTCCATAACACACATCACAGCCTTCTTGCATCTGGAATACTAGATAGCGCTTCAGCGCTGTGTGTCAGAGCCATTTTAAACAGCAAAATTAATGAGAAAAAGCAAAGAAACCGCAAAAAAAAGTGGCATTAGATCTCGAGAAGGACACTTGTTTACAGTGTAAGAGCTGAAACGAGGCTGAGCATTGTTCTGTTCAACCTCAGCTGGGAACTTGCACATGGAGCCACTCAGATTTGTTGCCACTTTGCACGTGTTTGTGAATGACCACAAAAGTACTGCTGGGGTTGCAAATAAATTTTTGTGAGTAGGCAGATTCACACATGCGGGTTATGCAAATAATGAAGATTGATTGTAGTTAGAAGAAAGTAATTTTGGGGCGCCTGGGTGGCTCAGTTAGTTAAGCAACTGCCTTCGGCTCAGGGCATGATCCTGGAGTCTCTGGATCGAGTCCCACATTGGGCTCCCCGCTCAGCAGAGAGTCTCCTTCTCCCTCTGACCCTTCCCCCTCTCATGCTCTCTCTTTCTCTCATGCTCTCTCTCTCAAATAAATAAATTCTTAAAAAAAAAAAAAGTAATTTTGAGGGCATGTATGCCTTGAGTTGCCATTTAAGCAGTTAAACCATTCCTTCTCAAGAGCTGAATTTGGGAGAAGTGACAATTGATCCAAGCTCTCCTACCTGGAAGGGCTGGATCCTCTGTCCTGGTGCTAACACTTGAGACCTCTTTTAGGTCATAGTCCCTGCTTCCACTTGCACAAGTATGTCACCTTTGCCACCTCTCTATGATTCTGCAGTTAGCTTCCCTATCCTGTCACATGCTCTGAGTTGGGAGACATTACAAGAAAGCAATGCTTAAGAAAGCAGCCTGTGGATTCAGTTGGCCTGGGTTCAAATCCTGGCTCTACTACTTACTAGCTGCCTGCCCTTGGGCATGCTATTCAAACTCTTGGTATTGCTTTCTCATCTATCCAATGGCTCTAACACCATTGCCTCTCTTGTTGTGCTCGTAATTGATGAGAAAATACACATTTCAGGTATGTCAGGTGTTTAAGACAGGTAGCTCATTAGCCCTCAAATATGAGCTATTAATCTACTCAGTTATCCCTACTCAACTTTCCTTTCTGTTTTTCTTAAGGATTTGGTTATGCATCACCAACAAAACCAAAACCAAAAATAAAATTAAGGAAAAGAAGGGCACCTGGGTGGCTCAGTCAGTTAAGCGTCAGACTCGATTTTGGCTCAGGTCATGATCTCATAGTTGTGGGATTGAGCCCCATGTAGGGCTCCACACTCAGCATGGAGTCTGTTTGGGATTTTCTCTCCTACCTCTGCCCTTCCCCTTGCTCACACATGCTCTCTTTCTCTCTCTTTCAAAGTAAGTAAATAAAATTTAAAAAAAATTAAGGAAAAGATTTAAAGTGAAAGATACTCAAATATGAAAAGGTGAAGCAGAGATGATGTTAGAAACAACTATTAGGTTAGGGAGAGAGAAACTCTCAAATTGGCCCTGAGTTGTGGCCAGTTTTTAAAAAAGTCCTGAGCCTCACTGTTTTTTTTGGATAAAAGCAATTGTTCAGGAAGTGCACAGCTAATTTTAGAACGGAGCAATTTTTTTCTCGGTTCTTCTTGGGGCACCTTGCTGTTCAGATGCCTGTTATACTGATTTGTTGTGTGTGTGTGTGTGTGTGTGTGTGTGTCCTTTGCCCTGGAGTCTTGGAGATTGGATGTTAACTCACTGAACTTTGGGTCTTCAGGCCTAGTGTCCAGACACTGATTCCGCTGAGAATTCCCTCCGTCTGATAAAGTGATTGCCAAAACACTTGTTTCCTCTTCCTCCAATTTTATCATGGATCCCAGAGACACAACTCAAAGAAATGCGGAGTCAACATGTTAGATAAGCTTTGCTCAGGCATGAGTTATGGTGCTGTTGGTTGTGAGTTCCATGTTAATGAACCAGCGATATATGTTAAAGGTGCCTTTGAACAGAAATGCACATAAAACAAGGTTATTTATTAATAGAGTGGCAAAAAGGTGACCAGAGTTTCGCAGAGAAAGCATTGAGTGTTGTATCAAGATAATGAAGGCATCAGGGAGGCAGATAAAGGAATCAAGTGGCTTTTGCAAGGGGTTGTATGGACTTGGGGGACATTGTGACAGGCCCTAAAGCCATAGTCTCCATGCTTTTGGGCCATGCCCCTCTTTCAGCGAATAGTTTGAAACACATACACCACGTGTATGCATTTATTTACCTGTAGATTCCATATACTTAGTTCAGAACTATTGTAATATGTACATTATAATTTGCATTTAAAGAGATGTTGAAAAGGAAGGATAATTGTCCTAAAAGTAGAGTGTCGTGATAGCTGCATAACTCAGAAAGTTGACTAAATATTAGTCAATGAGCCACGTAAAATGTGTACATTTTATTGTATATAAATTATGCCTTCAAAGTAGTTTAAAAAGGAAAGGATGACAAGAAGAGGAAATTAGCAGTGTACAAACATTTAGAACCTATCATAAGTATAAAAAAGCTGTTGCTGTCATCCAATGTATTAATAAATCCTCATTTTGACTAAGAGTAATCTGATCAGACATGCCATGATTAACATTTTTAATCACTTCGTTGTTTGATTTTTACAGAAATCTCATTCTCGGAGTATAATTACTGCTCTTTGATACTTTTGCTTATGCTTCGTTATAGCAATTTCAGTCCACAGTTTCTTGGCAAGAATGTTTTTCAGTGACTAGGTAACATCTGTAAATCTCTTTAGCCAGGTGTGCAGGTGTGCATACGCACACTTTACAGTCTGTCCGTATGCCGCACGCTGGATGATTCCAAGAGCATGTGGCCCGCCAGGCCCCTCTCTGTATGGTGAAACCTGCGTTTTTCCCTCAGAGCAGCTCCCAGTGGCTTGTGATTGGCTGATCTATGGATTAGGTTTCTTCTTGGCTTTCGATTTCTTCATTACCACACCTTTCCCTGGGGATTGCCTGCATATGTTTTTTAAATGGGTGCATTTGTTTTTATAATTTCTTCCCTGCCTCCCCTAGGATTTATGCTCTCCGATGTCCAATGTCCAGGACATTGTTTTGTTCATTGGGGCATGCCCAGCACATTGACTGATTCTTGGCACAAAATCTTGGCTCATGTCCAACAAGCAAATCAACCTATGTCCTAAATTTTAGCAATAATGAATTTTTCTCAATTTTAAGGTAAAGATAAATATCTGTAGAAGTTCTGTTACTCAGTTCCTGCCTACACCGAGGTACTCACTTTGGAGACCACTGCCTTTTGGTGCGGTGGGTGGAATGTGAATGGTGTAGAGGGAGTTAGAAAGTGTGGAGGCAAGGTGACAGAGTGTGTGTTTCGCCAAGAGACCAGACTTCCTCTTTGGGCATCTGATATTTGGGACAGACCCACCTTACCACTCTTCCCTTATAAAAGTAAAGGAAGGAAAGAATCTAATCAGAAAACAGAAGAGGTAAATGTAATACCTTTCCAAAACAGTGTAAGGCATTTTGGAAATACTGCAAAAGGCAGCTGCTGGTGATGTTTGAGGGATTTGTAAGATTTGAAGGGTGGCATTGTGACATACGACTTTTCCACATTGGCAGGACGGGCAAGGACCAGGAAATACAGGTGAATTACATCATTTTGGTTTGTTTTGCAGAACTGCTTTGTAACTTGATTGAAATCCAGTTTTTTTTTTTCTTTTTTTCCAAGATTAGGTTTCTTGAGATATAATTTACATACTAGAGTTTACTTGTTTAGGTATATGGTTGTCTGAATTTGAGACACACAGACATGGGACCATAATCATGATATAAAAGGTTTCTATCACCGCTCCGCCCCCCCCGCCCCGCCAAAGTTCCCTTGTCCTTTCTGTATCCCATCCCGCTATCCCTAGCAACCACTGATCTTATTTCTGTCCTTACAGTTTTCCCTTCTCCAGAATGTCGTAAGGGATGATGTTATACAGTATATAGCCTTCTGCGTTTGGCTTCAGGAACATACTGCTTTTATATTCATCCATGAAATTTTGTGTATTCATTCCTTTTTTTCTGAGCAGTTTGCCATTGCATGCACACATGCCTTGTCTTTCAAATCCATTCACTAGTTAGTGGAAAGTGGGATGTTTTAAGTTTTTGATTTTGAATAAAGTTTCCAGAAACACTTATGTACAGGTCATCATAGGCAAATCCATTTGAATTTCTCTTGAGTAAATACCACTAAGTGAGGTTTCTGAGCCATGTGGTAATTGCAATTTTAATTGTATGAGAAACCATCAAATGGTTTTCTTAACTGTCTGTGCCACTTTGCATTCCTTCCAGCAATTTATGAGAGTTCCAGTTGCTCTGCATCCTTGCCAGCACTTTGTGTTGTCAGGTTTTTGCATGTGCTTGTTTGTTTTTAGTCATTCTAGAAGATAGGTGGTCTTAATTTTCCTTTGCTGTCATTACTCTTTTCCTCGAGGGAACCTCCCCACCTTGCTTTTTCCCTTCACTGGCTCCATTTGGATAGACAGATTGATGCCTCATTAAATACTGCCACCACCCAGTTCTGTTGCCTTCTCTTCATCGTATATGTTACACCTGCTTTGCTCTTAACTGAATTCTTATCATTAGATTATAAACTTCTTATAGTCAGGTTTATGCTACTCTGATAAGAACCAGTAGATACTCAGGTAGCCCTTTTTTAAAAAATTATTTTTAACTTAATTATTTATTTGAAAGAGAGGGTGAACAGGAGCAGGGGTAGACGGAGAAGCAGACTTCCTGCTGAGCAGGTTGCCTGACGCGGGGCTTGATTCCAAGACCCTGAGATCATGACGTGAGCTGAAGTCAGACGTTTAACTGACTGAGCCACCCAGGTGCCCCTCATGAAGCCCTTCTATATTGATTTTTTAGGGGATAAGAAAACATAGAATCAACCCTGAAAAAAATCATTATTAAAAAAAAAAACTATCTTTTTTGTATATAAGATATTATTAGTAGATTTTTTAGGAATTTAAGAAAAGCATGTTTGCCAGATTTCCAGTCCTGAATTGAGGATCAAATGGTGGAACACTGTTATTAATATTATTGTTTAAGCTAATAGTATAAGGACTTTTTAATTGCTCCAGCTACATTACTATGTCTTCTTCACTTAGGATCAAGTGCTATTTCAAAAGCGCCCATTGAAATGTCTTCTATTGAAGCAATTAAGCTTGGTTGGGCTTGGTTTCAAATTCTGCCAATTTTCAAGCTCTCTGCAAATTCAGCTGTAAGCATAATTAACGTTTTAGACACATACTAATATAGATTTATCCCTGCAACTTTGGTTATCTTGAGTCACATCTTTTCACAGATTGCAATATGAAGACTTAGGCTTGGTTTCAAATTCTGCTAATTTTCAAGCTCTGATCAAATTCATTTGTAAGCATAATTGATATCTAAGGCAGAGAATAATACAGATTTATGCCTACAACTTTGAGAATATTGAGTCATATCTTCTTCAATGACTGTCTTATAAAGACTTATTAAAAACTGATGTCTCAGTATTAATTTTCAGTGTTGATATAGATATAAGCAGTCTTATGGGGATATAATAGCTTTAAAAGGACAGAATTGATCAGACTCACATGCATATGATTATGCATCGCTGTAGACAGTTTCCTAGTAGTACTTGTTAGTTTTTCCTCAAGCACAATTTAATATACCTAGCATTCAGAAGAAAATCTTCTCACCTGAGTATTTTGCACAGAGTCCATTATACCCTCAGGTCTATAGGCCATTGTTTTATTAATCCAGGGTCTCTCAAGGCCCACCTCTGAACCTGAAGAATATTATGTTGTTCTCTGGCCTGGACGATTGTGTTCCAGCAGTGATATTTGACAGTGATAACTGTTTTAGAATTTGGAACAAGGGATGGTGTCTACAACAAATGGTTTCAATGGAGAAAATAGTCATCTTTAAAGTGTTTCATTCATCTATCTTTTTTTTTTTTTTTTTTTTACGTGGATGGAACTGGAGGGTTTTTAAAAAATTTTAATGCATCCATCCATCTTATGAATTTTGTTCCAGTGGCCCGTTTTCAGCTAGCAGGATAAAACACAGGAGGGAGAGCAAGGTGGTGGAGTGGGCAAGAATGGCACAGCGGTTCTAGCTAGTGGACGTAGTGTCCCTGTTGGGGGACCTTTGAAAATGTGTATGTTTTTGAGGGTCACAGTGACAAGGGGCATTGCTGGCATATGGGAGGTAGAGGCTGGGGTTGGTAACTATCATCCTATAGTACATAGGACAGTCCCATACAACAAAAAGCATTGTCCTGCTCTAAATGCCAGTAAGGCCTCCTGTTGAGCAATGCTGAGATAAGCCTGGCTTTCAGTTTGCAGCTTTGTGAACCCGAAAAAGTTGCATTTTCCTCGTCGGTAAAGTTGGAATGAAAGTATGTATTTATAAGATCATTCTGAGCACTGCCGACGATGTACGTAAAACAGTGAACACAGGACCAGATATGTGGTAGGAACTAGTAAGGAATCATTGGCATCCTTTTTAACCCTCCAGTGGCTTCTCAACCCACTCCGAGTAAAACTCAGGGTCCTCACCGTGGCACACAAGGACCTGCCTGATCTGGCATCCTGCTCCCCTCTGAACTCCTTTCCTACCAGTCCCACCCCTGGCTCTGCTCCAGTCACCCTGGCCTTCTTCCTGTTTCTCAGTCTTCCCGAGAGATCTGCCCTGCTCTGGACCCTCTGCACTTGGCCTGTCTTCTGCGTGGAGGTGCCCCTGCATGCATCCACTTGGCTCTCTCTCTTACTGCTTCTGTTCTCTCTGCTCACCTTATCGGACGGGGGCTCTCCTGATGCATGATGTAAAGATGGCAGCCTGGTTGTCTGCAGCTACCCCTTCCCCTCAGCTCTTGCTCTTTTTGCCACCCCCCAACATATTCCATATATTTTTGCTTGTTGTCTGTCTCTTCCAAGTAGAACCTAAGTTTCATGAAAGCAAGGACTCTGTGTTGTTCACTGATGTATCCTCAGGTTCTGTAATACCACAAGTGCATAGATGTCAGCAAATATTTATTGAATAAATGAATTAGTAAAAATAGCAAAGGAAAAGGGTACATTGTGGTTGACAATGCTCGGTGTGTACAAACGCTGTTTGTGTTTATCATGAAGTTATACTTTCTGCTAGTTCAGTCGTTTTTAATCCAGATGATGGAATTGTTTACTAGAATCTTACTATCTAAACAATTTTGACAGACATTACAAGAGATAGTGGATGGCTGGTTGTCTAAGAATCGTATTTCTTTATTCTCCTCCATCACTTTTAATTGAGGAAAGCATGAAACGTTTATTTTTATGTAAGATGGCCTTAAGGGTATTATGATGTGATTTTCTTTGAGTATATGTTTTTAAATTGATTGCAAATATGTAGAAGTCATCAGTAAAATTGCCCATAGCATATTAGAATTGTTGAGTTGTCCTGTCTTCTTGGAGGAGGTGTGATTGTTCTTTGGAGAGACAATTGGTGTTTGCTGCTTCTGTTGACATAGGCTTGGCTTGGGCTTGGGGAGTGCTTTGAAAGTTTCTGTTATAAAATAAACTACTGGCTTGGTGTTTTGAAAGTAGGGCAATGATAAACTGTGTGTGATGTTTATTTATTTATTAAAGATTTTATTTATTGATTTGAGAGAGAATGAGAGAGAGCACATGAAAGGGGGGAGGGTCAGAGGGAGAAGCAGACTCCCTGCCGAGCAGGGAGCCCCATGCGGAACTCCATCCCGGGACTCCAGGATCATGACCTGAGCCGAAGGCAGTCGCTTAACCAACTGAGCCACCCAGGCGCCCTGTGTGATGTTTATTTAAAAGCTAGGTATTTGTGTGTAAAAGTTTCTTTTGCTTTTGCTAGGTACAGCCATATTTCTGAAAGATTTCACTTTGTATTCTGAAATATTTATATTGATTCGGTGACTGACAGCTATACACAGTTTGTTAAACACGTTCTGTTTCACACCAGAAATGACGTAGGAGGATGTGTCGAAGGCTTCTTTTGTTCTAAATTAATGTCCATCTTTGGGCTTAACTTTCAGTCACATTTTTATATCCTAAGATGGCTTCTACAATATGCCATTTACTCAAGAGGGATTCAGTTTTTACTGGAAATTAACATCTTCCCCTAATTCTATCCCTCTGCCAGTAAAGGTCTAAAGATACTTCATGTGTTCCGCTTCTGCAAGTAATTCCTAGATGTAGAAACCTTTAAATGTGATAATAATGTTAGGCAGGACATTTGAGGTTTGGCAGTTGTTTTGCAGTGTAGATGCTGGGTAAGAGATCGGTGTGTGTGGTTTAATAGGAGGACATTAAACTCAAGTGTGTGAAGAAGTAAATTACTTTCTCTTACACTTGGTGTATGTTGTTAAGACTATGCAATTGTTTGTTGAACAATGCTTGATTTTCAAAATTTGGGTCTGTAGTTCCGTGGCAGATAAGAAATATTCTGATAAGGGAATCAAGAAAATTGTGTGTGTATGTGTGTGTGTGTACCGGCAAGTGGTGGGGAGCAATTTTGTCAAGAGATAATTATTGATTGAATACTGTAGCCAGAGAAGCACGTACCTTTAGCAAGAGTATTACGTCCATCTACCTCTAACCATGATCAAGTGTTCTCAGCTTGACCTACATCCTTCTTCCCCTTCAGCCTAATTTTATCTGTTGCCTTCAGTTTTTCCTTTCCTACACCCTTCAGAAGTTACCCCAGTCAGGCTTTCTTTCCCCTCCAGCCCCCACAACAAGTCATACCAAGATTACCAATAAGCTCCATTGTGCCACATGGATGCTTTCAGGACTGGTGTTATCTGCAAGCAGCTCTTGATGCTCTTGACCACTTCCTCTATAAAATACCCTTCCTTTGTCTGCTCTGTTTTGGTTTCTAGTTGTCATAAGGTGACACCGTGCTTTTTCATCCTCTTTGGCTATATCATATTAATGTCCTTTGCAAGTTTGTCCTGCTCTAACAGATTGTTCAGTGCTGGAGTTCATTAAGGCTCATGCCATCTTTCCATTTCATACTCTTCTTGGCAAGGTCGTCCATTACTATGCCTGCAGTGACCATAATATGAATGCCAATCTCTCCAAACTCTTGTCTCTAGACCTGATCTCTCAGTTCCACAGTCATGTACTCAGCTACCAAATGGCTTCTCCAGTTGAACTTCTGAAACAAAGAGAAACCAAGACTGATCCCACAATATGCACTTGTGAGTGAATAGCTCTAGTATTTTTTTTTTTTTT
>NW_027708526.1:0-334 GCF_054177405.1 Leptonychotes weddellii | reverse complement strand
TCTATCAGAGAATGGGCCCTGAGGTCACCTTTCCTTGTGCTCCCATGGAAGTGGGGCCCCTGATAGCAGCTGCCCTGAGGGCCTGTGATGAGGTGGCCCCTGAGGGTGACTCCGGAGACTGTGGCCGGGATGCCGCCCACCCCCAGCAGCGTGGCTCCCTAGCTAGGTTGGTACCTGTGGGAGGTCTGGGAGTGATGGGGACCAGCAGCCGTAAAGCCGTCCATCAGTGAGCACTGACAGGCCATCACCGGTCCTGCTAATGAGCTGGGTCTCAGTCGGCGTTCTCCTGGCCCCTGGGTGTAGAGTGAAGCTCGCTTCCTCTCAGAGCTGCCTC
>NW_027708525.1:0-334 GCF_054177405.1 Leptonychotes weddellii | reverse complement strand
GGTACCTAGCCTTAGAGAGCCTAGAACAGGAAGAGGCTGTTTTGCAAAACTTGGATGGGGACAAACTCTGAAAAAGTTTTGAGTTAACCCCAAAATGAATGAGAAAGCTTGCTGCCAGGGGCCCAGGTCCTCATTCTGTTTACAGAAAGGAGTCTTGGGTACAATGGGTGAAGGAAAAGGTAACAAAAAAAACACTAAAAGCTATTATTCATGAAAATGACTTCCAGAAAAAGAAGACTTTTGCCCTCATCCAGAAGGGGGAAGGATAGTAAACTAGTATTATTTAACCTGGTTGGTATTTATAATGAATGGTGATGTTAATTAATCATTAGTC
>NW_027708524.1:0-334 GCF_054177405.1 Leptonychotes weddellii | reverse complement strand
TGATGTATTGTATGGTGACATAATATAATAAAATTAAAAACTACAAAAAAAAAAAAAAAAGATTTTGACACAAGCAGGAAATTCACCCTCCCAGGAAGAGGCTAAGGGGATGCTGGGCCACTGGAATGGATAAGAAAAAGCACTGGATCTGTAAACATCAGACAGACCTCAAGGCTGGCTCTAGAGTGACTCCTGGGTGACTTCAGAGAGGTTATTCACCCTCCTGAGATTTCTTCTCCCATCTGTAAAATATGGATAACAGACCCTCCCACCTACTTTACAAAGTTATGCTAAGAGTTCATTGAGCTAAACCAGAACAAGAGCAGGTTAATGC
>NW_027708523.1:0-334 GCF_054177405.1 Leptonychotes weddellii | reverse complement strand
GTGCAGAATAAGAGACAACTCTGTGCATTTCAGGGAGCCAAGCTGCTCCAGTCCCCAGTCACTACAAACCAGTGGCACCCACTCAACTACCGTGACACGGATATGACTCTGTCATGTTTCCAAAGTGCCCCTACGGGTGATCCTATTTTTGCTCACTGTGATGGTTAACTTTACCTATCACTTGACTAGGTAGGCTAAGGGATCCCCAGATAGCCAGTAACACATTGTTTCTGGGTGTGTCTGTAAGGATGTTTCTGGAGGGGATTAGCATTTGAATCAGTAGACTGAGTAAAGAGGCTTGCCCTCTTCCAACATGGGAGCACATCATCCAATT
>NW_027708522.1:0-334 GCF_054177405.1 Leptonychotes weddellii | reverse complement strand
TCCTGGGAAGCATCTTTTTCTTTGAGCCAAATATGTTTTAGAATGACACGCTTTCATCTCAAGTTTTTAATGTTTTCCTGAGGGAAGAAAGGGAATAGATACACCATTAATGAGGTGTGATGTGGCTCAGCCAAGAGTATAAAGCACCAGGTGTTCCGTCCACTCTCATCTTGGCGGAGTATACCATGTTGCAATGCCTATAAGCTTTCCTGACTGACAGTGTCCTACCATGTGGCCACCTAGGTGACCTCGAATAGGGTGTTACTCCTCTAATTGTACTTCCCATTGCATTCTCTTCAGTTTTACTGTTGTTCTTTCACATAAACCTTTTTTT
>NW_027708521.1:0-334 GCF_054177405.1 Leptonychotes weddellii | reverse complement strand
TTTTTTTTTTTTAAAGATTTTATTTATTTGACAGAGAGAGACACAGCGAAAGCAGGAACACAAGCAGGGGGAGTGGGAGAGGAAGAAGCAAGCCTCCCGTCGAGCGGGGAGCCCGATGCGGGGCTCGATCCCAGGACCCTGGGATCATGACCTGAGCCAAAGGCAGACGCTTAACGACTGAGCGACCCAGGCGCCCCCCCTACAATCTATTTTATGCAATAACCAGAGAGAGCCTTTTAAAATATCAATGACAAAGAGACTGAAGAATCACAGACAACAAACACAGCGTGTGGATCTTGTTTAGGTCCCGATGGAGATACACCAAGTGTAATAA
>NW_027708520.1:0-334 GCF_054177405.1 Leptonychotes weddellii | reverse complement strand
GGCATGTTGATAATGGGGCAGGCTGTGCATTTTTGGGGGCAGGGGGATTAAGTCTATGGAAAAAGGAGTTCTGGGTTGGAAACGTGGTTTCTTAGCATCAGCAAGAAAAGGAGGGATTAGGTAACCACGTTCGCGTTCCTAAAAGAAGGTCTGTGTAGGGTAATGTTTTCAGTGTCTTTTTTTTTTGATTTTTTTTTTTTTATTCTTATGTTAATCCCCATACATTACATCATTAGTTCTAGATGAAGTGTTCCATGATTCATTGTTCTTGCATAACACCCAGTGCTCCATGCAGAACGTGCCCTCCTCAATACCCACCACCAGGCCAACCCAT
>NW_027708519.1:0-334 GCF_054177405.1 Leptonychotes weddellii | reverse complement strand
GGGGTGGGGGGGTGGGTTAGCCTGGTGATGGGTATTAAAGAGGGCACATTCTGCATGGAGCACTGGGTGTTATACGCAAACAATGAATCATGGAACACTACATCAAAAACTAATGATGTAATGTATGGTGATTAACATAACATAATTAAAAAAAAAAAACTTAAGGCCACATCAAATTTAAAAAAAAAATGAGCACAACTGAACAATAATATCAGGATGGACACCTCGAGTGATAAACATATAAAGAAACAGAAGGAGGTGATTACTGTAAAGATCAGAGAGTGGTTACTTTTAGGGGAGGAAGGGAGTTGTGATTGGGGTGTGATACAAGGAG
>NW_027708518.1:0-334 GCF_054177405.1 Leptonychotes weddellii | reverse complement strand
ATCGAGTCCCGCATCGGGCTCCCTGCTCGGCAGGGAGTCTGCTTCTCCCTCTGACCCTCCCCCCTCTCATGTGCTTGCTCTCTCTCATTCTCTCTCTCTCAAATAAATAAATAAAATCTTTAAAAATAAATAAATAAAAATAAAAATAAAAAAATAAAAAATAGTTTTTATGCCATCTTTAATTTTAGCATTGGCTTTAATCACAGCCTGGACCCCACTGCTGCTCTTCTCCCTCCTCCTGACATTTTACTAATCCATATCTTTTCTTCTGGCCCTTTCCCAAGTATATATTCATGATACCTGCCTCTTGAAAGTCTGTAACTGCTTTTGTTCT
>NW_027708517.1:0-334 GCF_054177405.1 Leptonychotes weddellii | reverse complement strand
GAGCCCGATGCGGGGCTCGATCCCAGGACCCTGGGATCATGACCTGAGCCGAAGGCAGATGCTTAACGACTGAGCCACCCAGGCGCCCCAAATGTTTTCATATTTTAAAGCGCTATTTTGAAGTAAGAATTAAAGCCGGTAGCCTATTTTCTTAACCAAGGCTCAGGATACGTGGCCTGTCGTGGAGGCAGGATGAGGTAGGAGAAACGTCGTGAGATCCGCTGAGAAGCAGCCAGCGCCACTCGGGCTCTTCCCGCGTGTTACTCCAGCAACACTTCGGATGCACCTGCCATGCTTCCCGCACTTCTGTGAGCACTCAGCTAGGCCTGAGGCG
>NW_027708516.1:0-5969 GCF_054177405.1 Leptonychotes weddellii | reverse complement strand
TTTTTTAAAGATTTTATTTATTTATTTGAGAGAGAGAGCACATGAGAGGAGGGAGGGTCGGGAGGGTCAGAGGAAGAAGCAGACTCCCTGCCGAGCAGGGAGCCCGATGCGGGACTCGATCCAGGGTTTCCAGGATCATGACCTGAGCCGAAGACAGTCGCTTAACCAACTGAGCCACCCAGGCGCCTTGTACCTTCAGTTTTGACTTCAAGCTTTTAGCCCCTCCTTCCCAAAGTCTGACTTTTCTCCTACAGGGCATTTCCACGGCTGCCTCATGGCTGCCAGCTCTGATCAGGCACATCCATTCCTAAGCATGCTTAAACCCTCTCCCAGAAACCTTTCATCACTGGCAACATGCATCTAATCTACCCACTACATTCCCCCGCCCCAAATTATTGATGTTCCTGGCCTTTCTCTGCTCAGCACTTGCAAATGTTTTGCATGGCTTCATTTATTCTGATTTAACAGTATCATGTGTTATCTTACAGTGCAATTGTGGCCTTCCTGAGATACCTCAGATTATTAAAAAAATAAAAGCAATTGTTTCACTGGAAGAGGGGAAACCCTTATTCAGATTCACAATCATGATGTTATTTTTCCTAAGACAGTTTGGAGTCTCATCAACCAAGCTTCATTTTTTAAAGATGACAGGTACAATTTCATGTACAAGTTGAAAATGATAAATTAATTGATCAAAACTGACAAAAAGAAAACTAAAAAAAAATCATTAACTAGCCAGAAAATCAAACCCTAATCAACATGTTTCTAGTCCACCAACAAAACTTGCTCTGCAGGTAACAACTATCAGAGGCAAACAAACAAGGAAAGAGGTAACAGAGAAGCAGTCAACCATTCAGGCTCTGCAGTTGGGCTTTCCATCCTACTGCTTTCAACCCAACATCCACTGCACCAACGAATCCCTGGGAGCTTTGAAAAACCCTGATGCCTGGGCTGAAGCCCACAGCGATTGAATGGGACAGCTGGGGGTGGGACCTAGACATCAGTATTTTTAAAGCTTTCCAGAAGTATCCCATGTCCAGGGCGGGTTGTTGATCACAATTTTTTATCAGTAACAGTTCAAATGATGTCAATTCTTACACTTAATCCAACACATAACATCTATTAGGTATTATAAAAACACAGAGAGTAGGAGACATGTCTGAAATACTTTACAAGTATAAAACACTTTACAAAACAAAAAGCAATTTCACATCTCATTTCACCTGCTCATTAGCCCCATTACTCATGGCCCTGTTTTGTAGAGAAAGCTAAGGCTCAGAAAAGCTGAGTGCCTTGTGTGATATAATACAAGCAAGACGTGGAAAACAGGATGTCAGATGTGGATTGTAGCCTCTGTAACAACAGTACCCCCAAATTTAGAAAGTTCTTTTGCAGTCTTGCAGAGGGTATGTGTGTGTTAAATTATCAGCCAAACTGTATAGATGGGGCAGCTAAGACTCAGAGGTGGTGTAAGATTTGCCCAAGGTCACACAGTTTAGACTTGAACTCTTACAACTCCTACAGTGAACTGACTTACTAGGTAAAATATATTTTCTCCCACTTACTGTCCTTGAAGCTCCTTTCCCTACTCCTTGATCATACCTTGGGAAAATCTCAGACCCATATATCCACTCAGGTTTCACCAAGTCTGGTTCAGTCTGATCCAATCAATCTTCAGTAAATCCGGCCCTGCCTTTCTCCTCCCTTCCCTCTGAGGCAGCTTTTCCCCGTGGCTCTAGGAATTTAGTGGGGAGTTGGGCTGTGGTCTGCTCCTTCATTCCTGGGACACATCCTCCTTTTCCTGTGTCTCTTCTACCTCCAATATACAGGGACTGGGAAGAAAAATTGAGGGAAAGTGGCAGGAAGTCCATCATTTGACCAGTCCCTTACTTCCCCACTGCTGGCGGTTATGCTCATTGTGAACCAACAGTCCACACACTGGTTTCCTTAGGGTGCATTTGTTCATGCTTCAAGAGGCTCTGACCTGCAGCAGGACCTCTGCCCACTGCCCACTTCAGCTCCTACACTTGTCATAAATCTCCACAGCTCTTACCATTGGGTTCCCTTCCTCAGCTGTGGACCCACTTAAACACTGTTTTGGGTTGAATTATGTGCCCCCAACCCCAAAGTCCTAAACCTCCTACTCAGGAACATAACCTTATTTAGAAATAAGGTATTTGCAAATGTAATCAAGTTACAATGAAGTCATTAGGGTGGGTCCTAATCCAATCACTGGCGTCCTTAGAAAGGGAATTTGGAAACAGACACAAAGAGAGAACACCATATGAAGACACAGAAGGAAGATGGCCATGTGAAGATGAGAGTCAGAGCTGGGAGACATGCTGCCACAAGCCAAAGAACATCTGGGGCTACCAGAAGATGGGATAGGCTAGGAAGGATCCTTCCCTAGAAGCTTCAGAGGGAGCATAGCTTTTCTGACATCTTGATTTTGGATGGCTAGTCTCTAGAAGTATGAGACAATAAATGTCTATCTGTTTCAGGCCATCTAGTTTGGTTAAGTTGTTAAAGAAGCTCTAGGAAACTAAGACAGTGTACTGGCAAAATGGTTCAAGTCCAGCTACCTATTCCCTTCTCTATAGAAAATTCATACCTGGGGCGCCTGGGTGGCTCAGTCATTAAGCATCTGCCTTCAGCTCAGGTCATGATCCCAGGGTCCTGGGATCGAGCCCCGCATCGGGCTCCCTGCTCGGCGGGGGGCCTGCTTCTCCCTCTCCCACTCCCCCTGCTTGTGTTCCCTCTCTCGCTGTGTCTCTCTCTGTCAAATAAATAAATAAAATCTTTAAAAAAAAAAATTCATACCTCTTTGCCTAATTAGTTGTGTAAAAAACTAATATACTAGGTTTCTGCGACTGCCTACTATCACAGACTGCTCCAAAGTCTCCTGCCTCCAGAATTTTCCAAGTGAGAAATAAACACAAAGATGCATATTCACTTCCATCCTCAAATTTCCTGGCATAAAAATCAGCCTCTATCAAAAACGACCCCATTGTGCTTAGCTCTCTTGGTAGCAAGGGAGTGGTCCTATAAGATCTGCAGTTAACAAACATCTAGCCAGAGAGTGGGATGCTAAGCCTCACTTCCTAAGTCCTATCTTATATCCTGCCCACCAAATTCAGTGTTCTTCCTCTATACACCAAAGGGATGGATAATGCTATGCTTAGATCATCTTTTTTTTCTTGCCATTTTAATCCTTTGCAGATGGTTGGTTACCTTCATCTTCATGAGACATTCAATTCAAGGGGCGGGGGGGGGGAGGGGTGGTGGAAGGAAATGAAATAAGTTACCCAGAGTTACTGTTTCTGGGAAGATTCTGCTCTAGCTGTGGGTTTGTTTGTGCATCTACAACTGCCAGCCCTTTACACACACGTGCATCTATGCCTTCCTGGCATCTGTCCACGTGCCAGGGGAAGCCCTGTGAAGCTATACTTGGACTCATTCCCTTCTTGAGCAGAGAGCACCCTCCACCTCTCCACACCCAGTGATCCCTCCCAACACAGTTATCTCTGTGCTTACCAAGCCACAAAACGCTCCTCAGACGATGAGTCCAGACACACTGGGTTCAAACTCTACCTCTGCTGTGTGCAGCCAACTGTGTGACTTCTGGCCAGTTGCCCCTAACCTTTCTGAAGCTCAATTTCCTCCTCTTTCACACTGGCATGATCCCACCTTATGGGGTTGTAGTGAGGGCTACCATGACTGTAAAGCACCTAGTCCAAGGTAGGAAATCACTTACGGTCTTTCTCTTCTTCCTTCCTCACCTCCATCCTGGTACCCTGTGAGTACAACAGAGGGAGGAGGACCACGCCTGGAATTAGACAGAGCTTTATTAAGTGATGTTCTGTGAAGAGACAAGGCTTGTGGGCAGACACAGAGAGAAGTGCTGTAACATGTGGTCTCTGAGACCACATGTAAACATGTGTTACAGAAGGTGGTGTCATATATTTTTAAAAGCCCATTTTCATTGTTCCAATGAAGTGTTATACACAAAAGCAGAAATATTATAGACACAGAGGTTTAGAATTTAATATGAGGAGATGCATTGTTTTCACAGCTGTAAAGAGTGGACTTTTTTTTTTTTAAACCATACTACTTCCCTCTGGTAATTCAGAAGTTTGCCCTGTTACCTCCATTCCAGAGATTGCCAGGTTATGTTATAGCACAAAGATGAGTCTTTACCTTCCCCTGGCAGCCAGGTGTTAAGTCATCACTGGAGGGCAGTAACATCTAACACTGAATTCGCTATGACCTCATCAAACCATTTCACCTTTGCTTTTTCCTACTGCTTCTCTACATCAAGCATGCATTTCCTCACTACAAAACAGAAGCAGCCTTAAGCCTGTCTCATCCTTATTTTGCTCTGACTTGGAGAATCACAGAATTTGTAAAAGAAGGGAATGGCCATTTCTCAAGCTCTAACCAAGAGACTTCTCAATGGGCTCTGAGAGCTCAAGTTCAACCCGGCCCTGGGCATGGATGAAAACATAAGCATCTAATACCCTTTGTACTTAATTAAGAGTCATGTACTTGGACCAATTTATGTTTTTCTTAAACAAGGAAAAAAAGGACAGTAAAAATTGTATGCACTTGTGAGAATATAGCCAACTTTCCTTAGGTAAGCACCATCTGGTTCTCTAAACAAGCTTTTTCTTCATTCCGCTTTCACCTTCTCTCCCAGATGCCTCCCTCCCACTTCCATATTCAACTGTACACCCAATGTGGGATTTTTTTTCAAGGAACCATTAGAAAAGGAATGAAAGGAAGATGCAGAAATACTGGAAGGGGCTGGCAATAATAGGAAATCTATGTCATGCTCCGGGTACAATAAGGAATCTACAGCTGTCGATCTCACGATGTTCCCCGAGGGAATTTAATGGAGCTGTGGGTAGATCTCAGAGAACTTCCAAGTCATTCCTGGCTCCAAAGCCTTGACTATCTTCAGGGAACTGGGTTAAATACAAAACCCAGATCTGCCTATCTCTACAATCAGGGACCAAGTGACATAGAGAACGTCTAACAGCTAATAAATGTTGACACCAAAAGCTTCCCTCTTTACCATGAAGTAACTCCGGTTACAGATTATTGCCACTTGAGACTTGGACCTTAGAAACTTTGTACTGATGCCTTACAGTATTGTCAGGTGAGCTGGGAATGGAGCAGGAGTTAGCTTGAGACATGCACACTGAGATGAAACAAGGGATAGTTCCAGAGTTGCTGGAGGTCCCATCATGCCCAGTGTCCATGGGGCTATACTTGTCTCCATCTTCATTTTGGAAAGGGCTGTACCAGCAAGTCACATCCAGTAAGTGAAGGCCAGAAGTAGCCTGGTGGATACCGACCACTCTAACAGCTCAGGTGGGCACACTCTCTAGGGTCTTATTCAAAACAAGAAAACCAGGTCAATAACTGGGTCACTAGAGCTAGGGTCTCCAGAATCTGGACTAGTGAACTAGACAAGTAAACTGGATGGACTAAGGAAAGGGCATCAAAGCTGTAGTTCTAGTCTGTGCCTTGAGTGAATACAGGGAAAGACGTTAGTGAAAGGGCTATGCTCCAAACTTAACCTGATCCCTTGTGGTCATTAATTCTGCCAGTAGTTGCCAGATGTAATTAGTAGCAAGCAGTGTGGGAGCCCCTCAGTTACCAGGAGTCATTGAATCTTGGGTCTGAGCATAACATAATACCAGCCTGGGATGGGAGTCATGCTGCATTATCCATTTCCATCAGGAATAGCTCAGGGAGCTGAGCCTGCAGCTGGGGAGCATCAGCAGAACCAGCTGTGACCAGCTGGGGAACCCAGAAGAAGTGAAAGAAAGACATGTATCATATGATCTCATTGATATGAGGAATTCTTAATTGCAGGAAACAAACTGAGTGTTGTTGGAGTGGGGGGTGGGGTGGGAGGGATGGGGTGACTGGGTGATAGACACTGGGGAGGGTACGTGCTCTGT
>NW_027708515.1:0-334 GCF_054177405.1 Leptonychotes weddellii | reverse complement strand
CGCCTCCGGTTAATGGTGAAGCCAAGCTGTGAACCGAGGTAGTCTCACTCCAGAACCCACCCTCTAATTTGGATACTTTCTATCTCTATTATTTTACATGAAAGACAGTCCAACATACTCCAGACACCTTCTTGATACAGTAGGCAAAGAAGATAAATGGAGGGAAGGTCTTTTGGAAGCTATCCTACTTAGCATACTCTTGCCAGCTTGTTCTAGGGCAGGGTTAGTGCCCTGCCCATCCTCACCGTAAGGGGGGGCTCTGGAGGAATCAGCCATCAGCTCCCATTTTCAAAACTCCCTAGCTACCAACAGTGAGGGAAACACCATCTTTTTT
>NW_027708514.1:0-334 GCF_054177405.1 Leptonychotes weddellii | reverse complement strand
TCCTTCAGCCTCTCTGTGCAGAGTGAGTTATAATACAGTTTCTAGGGGTGGTCAGTCTGGTCAGGTGTTTGGGATGTAGAAGGGACTGGGGTCTGGGGAACTTCATCCTCTGGATCCCCTTCTGCAGGAACCTCCTCTTCTTGCAACTGTGTGACTGAGAAGCAGGAGGGCTCCTGGCCGCTGGTCATCACCCTGATCAGAGGGGTCCTCATGGGGGCTGGCTTCCTCCTCACCTATGGCCTCACCTGGATCTACTACACCAGGTGAGCGGGCCTGTCCCTCTCCAGGGAAGTCTGGTGATTGGCTCCTGAGTTCCAGGTGGTGCTGAGCTGTC
>NW_027708513.1:0-334 GCF_054177405.1 Leptonychotes weddellii | reverse complement strand
TTTTTTTTTTTTTTTTTTAATTGTTATGTTAATCACCATACATTACATCATTAGTTTTTGATGTAGTGTTCCATGATCCATTGTTTGTGCATAACACCCAGTGCTCCATGCAGAACGTGCCCTCCTTAATATGTATCACCAGGCTAACCCATCCTCCCACCCCCCCCTCCCCTCTAGAACCCTCAGTTTGTTTTTCAGAGTCCATCGTCTCTCATGGTTCGTTTCCCCCTCAGATTTCCCCCCTTTCATTCTTCCCCTCCTGCTATCTTTTTTTTTTTTTTTAAAGATTTTATTTATTTATTTGACAGAGAGAGACACAGTGAGAGAGGGAACA
>NW_027708512.1:0-334 GCF_054177405.1 Leptonychotes weddellii | reverse complement strand
CTCAGGTCATGATCCCAGGGTTCTGGGATTGAGCCCCGCACTGGGCTCCCTGCTCCGCAGGAAGCCTGCTTCTCCCTCTCCCGCTCCCCCTGCTTGCGTGTTCTCTCTCACTGTGTCTCTCTGTCAAATAAATATTTTTTTAAAATAAATAATAAATAAATAAATAAAACAAAATGGCAGGCCTAGGGCTACTTACATTTTACAAATACTTTGAAATATATTACGCTATTAGCTCCTCACAACAACCTACAAAATATCTAGGTAGGAATTGTTATTGTCCTTATTTGCTGATGAGGAAACAGAGGTTCAGGGAGATTAAGTGCCTAAAGTCAGT
>NW_027708511.1:0-334 GCF_054177405.1 Leptonychotes weddellii | reverse complement strand
TTGTTTCCTGAGGTTAAGAATTCCTCATATCAGTGAGATCATATGATACTTGTCTTTCTCTGATTGACTTATTTCGCTTAGCATAATACTCTCTAGTTCCAACCACGTCGTTGCAAATGGCAAGATTTCGTGGTTTTTTTTTTTTTTTTTGATGGCTGCATCATATTCCATGGTATATATATATTCCACATCTTCTTTATCCATTCATCTGTCAATGGACATCTTGGCTCTTTCCATAGTCTGGCTATTTGTGCCCTGCTTCTTAAAACTGTATCTCATATCCCCCTAACCATCCAACTCATTTCCTCTTACATCATTATTTGGAAAACTTGAG
>NW_027708510.1:0-334 GCF_054177405.1 Leptonychotes weddellii | reverse complement strand
GTAACTTGAATAGGGCAGGTACAGTTAGGTACACAATGCATAAAGGTAAAAAAAAAAATGAACCAAGGCTCAGAGAGGATTTTCCTAAATCCTAAGTTACATAACTTAGTTTCAAGTTTCAAAACTAGGACCTTTTAATCCAATGCTTGTTCAACTATGCTTTGCTAATCTCTTATGGTTGGAAGTATTTTGTAGATATCTGTAAGTTGGAGGTATTTCGGTTAAAAACAAATTAGTGTGCGTGACAATTGAATTAAATAATCCCTCTGCCACAGGTTTTTTTTTTTAATTTTTTTATTCTTATGTTAATCCCCATACATTACATCATTAGTTT
>NW_027708509.1:0-334 GCF_054177405.1 Leptonychotes weddellii | reverse complement strand
AACTGGTGTAAGGTGGTATCTCAATGTGGTTTTGATTTGTATTTCCCTGATGGCTAATGATGATGGACATTTTTTCATGTGTCTGTTAGCCATTTGTATGTCTTCTTCAGAGAAGTGTCTGTTCATGTCTTCTGCCCATTTTTCGACTTGATTATTTGTGTTTTTTTGGGTGTTGAGTTTGAGAAGTTCTTTATAGATCTTGGATACCAGGCCTTTATCCGTAGTGTCATTTGCAAATATCTTCTCCCATTCTGTGGGTTGCCTCTTTGTTTTGTTGACTGTTTCTTTGCTGTGCCGAACTTTTTATCTTGATGAAGTCCTAAGAGTTCATTTT
>NW_027708508.1:0-334 GCF_054177405.1 Leptonychotes weddellii | reverse complement strand
GGAACGTCCCTAGGGTGACCGAAGTTTAATATGTAAGTAAGTGAAGTGGCTGATCCTATGTGGCTTTCCTGAATTTAGGAATTCCTAAACATAGGAATTTATGTTCCTAAACATAGGTTTAAAAACCTATGTGGCTTTTTTTTTTTTTTTTTTAAAGATTTTATTTATTTGACAGAGAGAGACACAGCGAGAGAGGGAACACAAGCAGGGGGAGTGGGAGAGGGAGAAGCAGGCTCCCCTCAGAGCAGGGAGCCCAATGCGAGGCTCGATCCCAGGACCCCGGGATCATGACCTGAGCCGAAGGCAGTCGCTTAACCAACTGAGCCACCCAGGC
>NW_027708507.1:0-334 GCF_054177405.1 Leptonychotes weddellii | reverse complement strand
ATATCCAGGCTCCCCCACTTGCTAATCTTTTATTTAGGAATTTTGCATCCTTATAAATTAGTAGGATTGAATTGTACTTTTTCTTTTTCATAACATTGTGAAATTTGGTATCAAGATTATACTGGCCTTAAAAATTAAGTTGGAGAGGGGCACCTAGGTGGCGCAGTTGGTTAAGCATCCGACTCTTCGTTTCAGCTCAGGTCGTGATGTCTGGTAGTGAGAGATCCAGCCCCTCCTGGGGCTTCGCACCCAGCAGAGTTAGCTTGAGACTCTCTCCCTCTCCCTCCCCCCTTTCCCCGTGCTCTCCTCTCTCTCAAATAAATAAATAAATCTT
>NW_027708506.1:0-5969 GCF_054177405.1 Leptonychotes weddellii | reverse complement strand
GCACTCAGGCAGCCCCAGACTTTCTGTGACCCCAAGGGTTCTGAGACCACACTGTCCCACGAGGGTTCCACCCCCTGCTTAGCCACTGGAGCAACATCCCTCAGTGGAGCCGACTTCTAAAAGTTCTGATTTTGTGCTCCATGGCTCTATCACTTGCCAGAAGCGGCCGACGGAGGCCCTCCCCCACCGGCCATCTATCCTCCTGAATATCACCTTGGATTCACTTCTCTGCACATTCTACCTTCCAGAAAGTGGTCGCTTTTCTGTTCAGAGAGTTGTTGCTATTCTTTTCTTCGATCTCCTGTTGAGTTCATAGGTGTTCAGAATGGTTTGATCCCTATCTATCTGAATTCCTGGGACCAGACGAAATCCAGGTCTCCTACTCCTCCGCCATCTTGCTCCTCCTATGAAAACTTATTGAATGTATTTATTTGGCTCATGTCCAGGTATATTTGAAACAGGAAATTATAATCCTAGGTATTTACCCAGTGAAATGTGTATAGGGCGCCTGGGTGGCTCAGTCCTTAAGCATCTGCCTTTAGCTCAGGTCATGATCCCAGGGTCCTGGGCTCAAGCCCCGCATAGGGCTCCCTGCTCAGTGGGAAGCCTGCTTCTCTCTCTCTCACTCCCCCTGCTTGTGTTCCCTCTCTTGCTGTGTCTCTCTCTGTCAAATAAATAAATAAAATGTTTTTAAAAATGTGTACATATGTATACAAAATATATGTATGTTTAAGAAAGTTTTAGTCTCATTATAACCCAAAGAACTTGAAACATCAAAATGTCCATCAGTGATAGAATCAGTTTTTAAGTTGTGATATATCCATAAAATGGAAAAGGACATAACAATGAAGATAAAAATAAAATTGCTAGTTTGAATAGCATGAAAAGTTCTCCCAAGCATAATTTTGAGTGAAGAAGCAAAACTCAAAAGAATACATAGAATATGATTTCATTTACACACATTTCAAAAATAAGCAAAATTAATCTATGGAGTTAGAAATCAGGATAGTGTCTCTATTCAGGGAGGATTGTGAGGCATGTATGGACCTGGTCTAGGTATATACATGGCTTAGATGATACAGTTCCTGTTCTATTTCTATATTCTAGAACTGTGCCCTTACAATTTGTTCACTTTTCTGTAATGTTAAACTATTGCAAAATTTAACAATTAAAAAAACAAGGCAGACCCTAATACCATCTCATCTGACACTTTAGTATTCTATACTAGTTCCTTATTTCTACACTTAGTGATGCACCAAACCCTTTTGATATACATTCAGTCCACTACAATGTGAGGCCGTGCTTGGCACAGGTTGTATTCATTAGCATAGCTCAGGTTAACATCCAGTCACTGAATTTCAAAGACCATGCCATTTCAATAAATTCTCCTAGTCAACATATATATTTTCATCTCTTCTCTTCTCTACCCAACTATCTTTCATTCATTACTCAGGCTACTGAAATCTGGCATCTTTATCCACTAATCTACTATCACTGCTCTTGCTTAATTCATTATTATTACTCTTCTTTTAGGAGGCCTCCTTCCACCTTATTGCCCACATCTGGATAAGGCCAATCTGTTTAGACTCTACATCTTTAATGTATTACAAAAAAGTCCATCTCTTCCATTCCACCCGCTCTACCCTACTTCAGATCACTTTGATCTCATTCTCAGTATGAAACCTTCATGCTCTAACTGGACTTCCTGTCTCCTGTTTTGATCATTTTAATACATTTTCCTCACTGCATCTAGAAAAAGTTCTGAGACACCATCTCAATTCCTGAAGACTAGGCTGGCTACATCTCCACTGTGTTCCTATATCCATCATCCCTACATCAGAGCTGTATCAAATTGCTTATTTACTATTTGTCACCCAATTAGACTGTGATAATCTTGAGATCAGGGCCCATCTTATTCTCAGTAGTAGACTCAGATCTTATCACATTTCCTGGAATATTATGGTTTCTCTATATTAAACACATAGATACTTACAAAGACCAGAATACATTCTTTACTTCTATTTCAAGATTCTACTTAACAAAGGTCCTTTAATTTTTGCGGCTCATATAGAAGATACTACAGTGTTAAAGGTTCTTCTTTTAATATAAGAATTTGTATCATGTTCCCCTGACCCTTCAGGGCCCTAATTTTTGAGTATTAGAATACAGTCTCTCAGGCCTGGCATTTCATCAGCACTACTGGTCACAACTCCACAGGACTTTTAATTTAAATTCTAATATAGACCATGTGAAAAAAAGATAGAGTTCATAAGAAAATAAGTATAAGGTAATGAAGTCTTTAAAAAGTTCTAGTATGAGGTAATGAGGTATAATACAATTTTCTATTGTATTATATTTACCTGAACCTGTTACTAGAGAGTCCCTTAATTGTGTGGGGATACTCTTCGATTTTACTGACAGTGTATAGGGCAAACTTCTTAGACTGTAGTCCAGGTAGACTGGAATTAGCATTTCTATTGGGTGGTGTGGTATTACATGGCTAGTTTCAACCAAAGCCTGCTCTTGGGTTCCTTGTTTGACAGAATGGTCTCAGCTGGAAACTTTGTAACAAAAAGTAGCATTCTGAATTTGTAGACACTATCAGAGAGGACAAACACTGAAATATGCGCATGGGCAAAAAACTATTTAAACGTTCTGCAGATGCGCGCTTGAAATATCTGCAGTAACTCACATGAGAAACATGAAATTGTTACCCAGAACCCACCTTCCTTTCTTCTCATAGTCATCTTCCCTTCATTCCCTATTATAACCTCCAGCAAAAGTCCCTGCTGTTCTTGGGTATTATCCCAGGGTGCAAAACAACCCTTTGTCCTTCTAGTTACTTTCTTCAGAAATATGCCTCAGAAACATTCTGACAAATTAATTATATTGTAGATGTAGCTTACTAATTTTTTTTAAATATGCCTAGACAGTAAAAAGTATTTGTTTTAAAGAAGATTTTCTTAGGTGAAATGTCAATCAACTTTTATTAAGTTGAAGAGATGTAATTGTACAATTGAAATTGTGTGTGTAGGTGAGTGTGTGTGTGTATGCATATGTTGACAATTAGGGCAATAGATGTTGCATCATATGCTTATCAAATCTAACCATTTTATTGCTCACATACTTACCCAATTCATAAAGCAAGCTTAGAAACCTCTTCATTTGCTTCCATGATTAATATTCTTGAAAAAGAAATGACATTGTAGAGATGAAATTAATTTCTCATATCCTAAGAACTATTCAAATTTTTAAAAATACACACACATATATATAAATGTGTGTATATAAATGTAGGTAGATGATAGATAGATGATAGATTAGATAGATGATAGATACACACACTTAGGAAAGTAACAGGAAATATTTTAATTATTCTTCCAAATTTCATAACAGAAAATAATTGATTTGAGAAATATGAACATACTTACACTTTGGTGTCTCATTCAGGCTCCAATCTTTGTTTTACCCACATAGATCCTTAGTGGAATTCACAGTTAAATAAGAATGATCAGTAGTGAGATGGATATAATGTAGTCATGCTTTCTCACTTAACTTTCATTCAAAGATAGCAGTGGAAACGCATGCACAAGCTGTATAAATTTTTATATCCCTAGGTCTAACATTTATCATGAATTATAATATCTGTCTAAATTCAAAAAGGAACTATTTCTGTAAAATCTGATTAGCTATATAGAAGGAAAGACTAGTAAACAGGCAAAGGAAAACAAGCATTTTCCGACTTTTGAAAAGTTGCTGATCTGACCAAACAATTGTAGCATGGGGAAGGTTCTTTAAAGTTTCACCAAGATATGATTGAGGGTGCTTTATAGCCAGCCTGTTATAGGTAAGATTGACTAACTTGAAAAAAAAAGTGTCCTTTGTGACCCTACTTCAAAGTCACTAATGAATGTAAAATGTAATTAATACAGAAAAATAAAAGGAAACAAAAGCTAACTGATGCATCTAGGAATTGGGAGGGTGTCCTTGGAGATTAGAACATGCATTAATAACCCAAGGTCAAGGGGCAGCTGGGTGGCTCAGTTGGTTGGGCGGCTGCCTTTGGCTCGGGTCTTGGTCCCGGGGTCCTGGGATTGAGCCCCGCATTGGGCTCCCTGCTCCTCGGGGGCCTGCTTCTCCCTCTCCCTCTGCCTGCTGCTCCCCGTGCTTGTGCTGTCTCTCTCTCTCTGTCGAATAAATAAATAAAATCTTAAAAAAAAAACCCCAAGGTCAAGTTGTATTATCAGTGTATTAAGTCTTTTCCAAAATAATTATCCAAATAATATTTTGCTCTTTTGTTACATTAATTCACATTTTGTTGATTGCTAATGATATATAGCAATTTTTCAAATATTTATTGGCAATTTATGCTTTATCTATGAACATGATATTACTATCCTTTCACTGTTTTTAAATAAAAGTGATTCCTTATCCTCTTCTAAAATATTTGCATATATTCAGGATATTAAGTCTTTGCAAGTCTTGTATGTTACAAATCCTATTTAATGGTTTATTTAACATTTAATATAATTTAGGGTGGTGGTAGCATACAGAAAATTTGGTTAATATGTAGTAAAATATATGTCTTTTGTCTTATTATTTCTGAATCTGTTGCCATTACTTGAGAGGCTTTACTGATTCTGATCTTGTCATATATTTACTTATATTTTCTTCCAATAACTTTATGACTTACTCACATTAGTATCTCTAATGTTAGATTATAGTGGTATAAGGTGTGAGGATATAAAATTTCCCCCCAAATGATTAGGCAGTTGCTTTAATGCCATTTTAGGGACTGAGAAATATACAATCTGGGCAGAAAAACCTTCAGTGATATGTTTGCACTTACTACATAAAATGCTAATTTTTTATCAATATGTTAACAATGTATTAACTAAAGTTGAAAATTTTGAAAAAAACCAGCATATCATGAACTGATGTTCAACACTAATTTCTCATATACTAGGAGTTTAATCTCAACATCTCTGCCTAATAAAATAGTAAAATGTCAAAATAAAAATAAGGGGGGTGGAATCAGAGGGGGAAACGAACCATGAGAGACTATGGACTCTGAGACACAAACTGAGGGTTCTAGAGGGGCGGGGGGTGGGGGGATGGGTTAGCCTGGTGATGGGTATTAAAGAGGGCACATATTGAACAGAGCACTGGGTGTTATATGCAAACAATGAATCATGGAACAGTACATCAAAAACTAATGATGTAATGTATGGTGATTAACATAACATAATAAAAAAAAATAAGGGTGATCTTAACCAAAAATGTGGTCGTGGAAATAGTGAGATGTGGTTAAATTCCAACAAACAGATGGAGTTTAAAACATGAGACTGAATAAGAGAACTTTGGGAAGAAGTGTAGAAAGAAGAAAGAACAGATCCGATGTTGGGCCAATCCAATATGCAGAAGTCAGAAAAATAAGGAGGGATCAGTAGAAAATTTGGCCTTCAAGAAGTCTTCTGTGTCATTTTTGGAATGTTCCCCTTGGTTTTGAGCATAGTAATAGAGTCAAAAGCTTTCTAGGATCTTTCAAGGGATAAAGCCAGGGGAAAAAAACACATTAAGAAATCATTAGTTGTCGGGGCGCCTGGGTGGCTCAGATGGTTAAGCGTCTGCCTTTGGCTCAGGTCATGATCCCAGGGTCCTGGAATCGAGCCCCGCATCGGGCTCCCTGCTTGGCGGGGAGCCCGCTTCTCCCTCTCCCTCTACTGTTCCCCCTGTGTGTGCTCTCTCGCTCTGTCTGTCAAATAAATAAATAAAATCTTTAAAAAAATCATTAATTGACATTGCTGCCTCTAATTCTAATCCATCATTCTGAATTATTTTTTCATTCATATTTGATTTCTCCTTCCCCCCCTTTTCTCTATAGTGAGATTCAACACCTCACTGTAGAGAAAAGTTGTTGTCAACATCAACATATTTATTAATTTGTCCAATGCTAAAATTGATACAAA
>NW_027708505.1:0-334 GCF_054177405.1 Leptonychotes weddellii | reverse complement strand
GCTTTTGGTCCCGCCAGAACCAGCATGCAGGGATGTTCAGACACTACCAGGTGGCATGGTTCCCAGAGTGCCGTCCTGAAACCCACAGCATCAGCATCACCTGGGAACCTGTTAGAGATGCAGATCCTCAGGCTCCAATCCAGACCTTCGAGGGGTGGATCCCAGCAATCTGTGTTTTAACAAGGCCTCGGGGAATTCCGATACACACTACAATACAGACTAGAGCTATCCTGTCCAACATGATAGCCACAATACTGAATGGCTATTCACATTTAAATTAGTGAAAATTAAATAAAACCTGAAAATCAATTCCTCAGTCACACCAATGACATAT
>NW_027708504.1:0-334 GCF_054177405.1 Leptonychotes weddellii | reverse complement strand
TTTTTTTTAAAGATTTTATTTATTTATTTGACAGAGAGAGACACAGCGAGAGAGGGAACACAAGCAGGGGGAGTGGGAGAGGGAGAAGCAGGCTCCCCGCAGAGCAGGGAGCCCGATGCGGGACTCGATCCCAGAACCCTGGGATCATGACCTGAGCTGAAGGCAGTCGCTTAACCAACTGAGCCACCCAGGCGCCCCTAGAAGAACAAAGTTCTTAAGCCATATAGTAGAATCACTTGTTAGAATGAAACATTCCTACAGGCATTTTTCTTTGCTTTTTGAGGGAAATATGACTTTTTTCCTCCCTTCAAAGAGCAGCTTCTGTTTCTTCCTC
>NW_027708503.1:0-334 GCF_054177405.1 Leptonychotes weddellii | reverse complement strand
TGAAAGTCAATTTTTCCTGCACTATTAAATTCTCACTTGGTTAGCCTTCATGTCACAGAGTCATTAGATAGCAAAAGCCTCTCTACTTTGAATACTGGAGGCCCCAAAAGATTTGAACATACAAATGAAGTGTGGGTTCTAGGAAGCACCATTTCCGCCATATGCATACTCATCAGCACAGACTTCCAAAGGACTCTGGACTTTTGTCAAGAATAGGTATAAGTGGTACTTATGGGCATTGGTGGTCCTTGCACCATGGGCCAGGTAGAATGAAGCCCACTGCAGGATCTGATTCAGACGTGGATATCTGGATCAGATACCCAAGAATCATTTA
>NW_027708502.1:0-334 GCF_054177405.1 Leptonychotes weddellii | reverse complement strand
AGCACCCGTTTCAAAAAATCAATTAACTATGCATGTGAAGGACTATTTCTGTATTCTGTTCATTCACTCATTTGCTCATTCATTCATTCATTCATTCATCTTGATTAGAACACTATACCCTATAGATTAGTGCATTATCTGTCTTACCTCATTTTTAATATTTACTGAATTTGCATAGTAAAATTATGGCACAATGTGTTCATTACTTATTGTATTAACAAAACTGTTAGTTGCCCTCAAATTTTTAAAAAGTTGATTTTTAATTGAAAGATGTTTGACATATAACATATAAGCTTAAAGTGCAAAACATGTTGATTTGATGCACTTGTATATT
>NW_027708501.1:0-334 GCF_054177405.1 Leptonychotes weddellii | reverse complement strand
TAGTTCTTTGATTCTCTCAGGGGACTTCGTCCAGGCCCATGACTTTAACCCCAAGTGTACTCAGACCGCCTCCAAGTTTACACCTCGAACCCAGCCTCTTCCTGGGGTTCCAGGCTCATATACCATAATTCTTTTTTCCTTTCTTTCTTTCAAATCTATAGAAAATCAGGAGAATAGAATGATGAACCCCATGGTCCTAAGTGCTTTTATGATACCTTGCCATGGATTTCTAATGAGTATCTTAGAGTTAACTATGTGCTCTCTCTATGAGCTCAGACCCAAACCATGATGGTTGTTCTTTGTTGAAAAAAGGATAAGCAAGTCCCAGAGCATG
>NW_027708500.1:0-334 GCF_054177405.1 Leptonychotes weddellii | reverse complement strand
GCTTAACAACTGAGCCACTCAGGCACCCCTCTTCTTGAACATTGTAAAGCCTCATTCTAATCTAAGATATCTTATCCCCATAAACACACACTCTATATATCTGTAGTCCCTTCCCCATTTTGGTTTCTCTTTCAGCTTTTTTTTTTTTTTAAAGATTTATTTATTTATTTGAGAGAGCGAGAATGAGAGAGAGAGAGAGTACATGAGAGGGGGGAGGGTTAGAGGGAGAAGCAGGCTCCTCGCCGAGCAGGGAGCCCGATGCGGGACTCGATCCAGGGACTCCAGGATCATGACCTGAGCCGAAGGCAGTCGCTTAACCAACTGAGCCACCCAG
>NW_027708499.1:0-334 GCF_054177405.1 Leptonychotes weddellii | reverse complement strand
GACAGGAATTCAGTTTGCTTAATAGTCCTTTGACTCTTCCACTGTACCTAACTTGGGATCTTGTGTGTAGTTGGCAATACATCTTATTGACGGTTTTAGATGACATTCAACAGGTAACAGATGTTATAAGGGCATAGAAGAAAACAGTATAGAGTCAATAAAGGCCTCGTTAACAAGACCCACATCCCAGAAGGCATGAGGAGAGGACGGGCAGATAGGTCCTTGCCCATCATTCATAGTCCTTGCCCCCTTCACTCTCCCTGGATTGTTGGTCTTCCTATTGATTTATAAAACTGTCTTCATAGTAAATACAGTAATCCTTTCAGGGGCTTTC
>NW_027708498.1:0-334 GCF_054177405.1 Leptonychotes weddellii | reverse complement strand
AACTCGTACCTGTGAGCTCTCGGCTTCCCACCCACATCACAGTTTTCTCCACCTCTGCATGACTCTCAAGTGTTCAGACGGTCTTCAACATGCTATCGTAATTGTTTCTAAAAAATGTATGTTGTTAGGGAAAAAGAGGAGTCTGAATCTTCTAAAAAAATGTTTTATTTTCGTGCTCTGTCTTTCCTGCTGAAATTCATCTTTTGTTATCAGTACTCTACTCTGGGTTTTGAAGTTACAGAAATTTGAAAATACGGAGCAGCGTATACTGGTTTGAACAGTAATGTGGCAGGAGGCATGGGTTCAGGGTTCCCTCTGTCCACTTGTTATTTTT
>NW_027708497.1:0-334 GCF_054177405.1 Leptonychotes weddellii | reverse complement strand
GGGGGACCGCACAGTACCTCCAGCAACAACCCCAGGGGTGGTGGGAACCCCTCCTTCCTGGGAACCCCCCCATTACCCCACACCCTCCCACCACTGGACATACTTCATTCCAGCAAGGAAGTTGAAAACAGATTACTTTAATCCCCAAAATGGTGTGGTCTCCCCCTGTGTGGGGTCATGAATGCCCTCCACGTCCCCTCCGTGTCCCCTCCGGTACGTCCCCCAGGCTGCCCCACGGAGCTCATGTGGAGACAGGCCTGGAAGGCGCAGGCTGGGGTTCAGGGACACGCAGAGAGCCTCAGTCCACCCACCACCCCCCGCATCCTGGGTACCT
>NW_027708496.1:0-334 GCF_054177405.1 Leptonychotes weddellii | reverse complement strand
TCCTGGGAAGCATCTTTTTCTTTGAGCCAAATATGTTTTAGAATGACACGCTTTCATCTCAAGTTTTTAATGTTTTCCTGAGGGAAGAAAGGGAATAGATACACCATTAATGAGGTGTGATGTGGCTCAGCCAAGAGTATAAAGCACCAGGTGTTCCGTCCACTCTCATCTTGGCGGAGTATACCATGTTGCAATGCCTGTAAGCTTTCCTGACTGACAGTGTCCTACCATGTGGCCACCTAGGTGACCTCGAATAGGGTGTTACTCCTCTAATTGTACTTCCCATTGCATTCTCTTCAGTTTTACTGTTGTTCTTTCACATAAACCTTTTTTT
>NW_027708495.1:0-5971 GCF_054177405.1 Leptonychotes weddellii | reverse complement strand
TGTTCTTGTTGGATAGACCCTTGAGAATAATATAGTGTCCTTCTGTGTCTCTAACTACAGTTTTAGCTTAAAATCTAATTTGTCTGATATAAGAATTGCTACCCCAGATTTGTTCTGAGGTCCGTTTGTGTAGAAGATGGATCTCTATCCCTTCACTTTCAGTCTGGATGTATCTTTAGGCTCAAAATGAGTCTTTTGTAGACAGCATATGGATGGGTCCTGTCTTTTTATCCAATCTGCAACCCTGTGCCTTTTCATGGGAGCATTTAGACCATTCATGTTGAGAGTGATTATTGAAAGATATGAATTTATTGTCATCATGTTGCCTGTGAAGTTCTTGTTTCTATAGATTGTCTCTGTAAATTTGTGTTCTATATCACTCTTGGGGTTTTTCTCCTTTTATAAACCCCCCCTTAATATTTCTTGCATGGCTGGCTTAGTTGTCACATAGTCTTTCATTTTCTGCCTGTCCTGGAAGTTCTGCATCTCTCCATCCATTCTAAATGACAGCCTTGCTGGATAAAGTATTCTTGGCTGCATATTCTTCTCATTTAGTACCTTGAATATGTCTTGCTGGCCCTTTCTAGCTTGCCAGGTCTCTGTGGATAAGTCTGACATTATTCTGATGTTCCTCCCTCTGTGTGTAAGGAATCTCTTCCCCCTAATTGCCCTTAAGATGGTTTCCTTGCTTCTAAGTTTTGCGAGTTTTATTATTACATGCCCGGGCATTGGCCTGTTTTACTTGATCTTGGGAAGGGTCCTCTCTGCCTCTAGGACACGGATGTTTGTTTCATTTCCCAGATTAGGGAAGTTCTCAGCTATGATTTTCTCAAATATATCTTCTAGTCCTCTCACTCTCCACCCCCCCAGGGATCCCAATAATTTTGACATTGGAACGTTTCAAGGTCACTTATTTCTCTGATTCTGTTTTCATGGATTTTGAGCTGTTTCTCCCTGGCATCCTCTTTATCCTTCTTTTCTATCAATTGGTCTTTTGGATCACTAATTCATTCTTCTGCATCATGTACCCTAGCTGTTAGATTATCTAGATTGGATTGGATCTCATTGATAGCATTTTTAAGTTCTGCCAGTTCAACTTTCATCTAATACCCTTAGCATTTGCCAAATTTCAGTCATTTAGATCCCACCATTTGTCATAATTTTTTACAATATCTAAATAGAACCTATCCTATTTTATACCTATTTTTTTAATTGACTCACCTTCTTAATCTTATCTTAATCTGTAATTTCAAAAATGGGCTTGATAGACTGGATATACTTTTTTTCATTGACATAAAAGTAAATATTAACTATTACTATTAAAATGTTTACTTGGGAATCACCTGAAATGATCTTCTACATCAGCAGGGTCCTCATCCCCCTTTGTGTCCTTATCCTTGGGGAGCTTTGCTGTACACAGATTCTCGGCTCTACTCTCTGTCTTTAGAATAGACTTTCTATGTTCTCAATTTTTTTCTCTCGCTTCCTTTCCCAGTCCATTCAACTTAATAAACACTGTGGTAGGCACTGAGGATGGAGATCACGGTAAGACAAGGTAAGTTCCTTCAAGGAGTTTATACTCTGGTAGAGGAATTACTAATCCAGGGGTCTCAAACAATATACAAATCCTACCTGTCTTCTTTTGATGCCCAGCTCAAATTCTACTGCCTATGAAAATCTTTCAATTATTACCCCTAAACAAAGAGATTTTCCTCTTCTGAATTTTTCCTGTTGTATTAATTGCTCTGAATTTTTTTGATATTTATATTTTTAACATGATTTTACTGTTCTCATTTATGTTTATCTTATTGATAAAGATATTTTGCATACCTTTATGGAAGTTGCATTTAGTAGGGCGTAAGTAACAGCTATTTGGTTAGACAGGAAAACACCACACTCTTTTGAGAAAATGTTTTATTTAATTTTTACTTAATTGTATTTTCCTGGCAATGATACATCATGAACATACATTTTGAAAAACACATTTGGCAGCTGAAATTTGAAACTGAGAGATCTAAAAGAAGCAATTGTTGAAGGAGCTTTTGCCAGATTACAAGCAAAGGAACAGAAAATTTGTGACTAAAAAGAATGTAAGGAGTGTATAATTTTAATCTCTGTCATAGAAGATGGGTAGTTAGTTTTGAAGTTTATGTGTTAGAGCAAAATTATTCAATTCTGTTTTGTTAGTTTATGAAATCTGGTGTTTTCTTCAATGAGACCCTTTTTTTACTGCCCATTTTCTTTCCTTTGCCTTCTTTTGGGTCTATGTTCTTCTTGTCCTCTTTAGCCACATTTATTTTATCCTTTTTTTTCATAGAATCTCCTTTCATATCCTTGTTGTCTGTCTTGTCTTCATCTCTCTTCTTGTCTTTCTCCTCTGTCCTGTCCTCATCTCCCTTATTGTCCTTGTCCTCATCCTCCTTTATGTTCTTATCTCCATTCTTGTCCCTGTCCTCAGTCCTGTCCTCATCTCCCTTGTTGTCCTTGTCCTCATTCTCCTTTATGTCCTCATCTCTATTCTTGTCCCTGTCCTTTGTCCTGTCTTCATCTCCTTTATTGTCCTTGTCCTCCTCCTCCTTTCTGTCCTCATCTCCCTTTGTGTCCCTGCCTTCTGTCTTGTCTCCATACCCCTTTGTGTTCTTGTCCTCTCTCCTGTCTTCATCTCCCTTATTGTCCTTGTCCTCATCCTTCTTTTTGTCCTCATCTCCCTTCTTATCCCTGTCCTCTGTCTTGTCTTCATCTCCCTTTGTGTCCTTGTCTTCTTTCTTATCCTCATGTCCTTTCTTGACCTTATCTTTTTTGTTCTTTTCCTCCTCCTTGTATTTATTCTCCTTTAAGTCTTTATCTTCCTTCTTGTCTTTAACCTCCATGTCCTCATCTCCCTTATTTTTCATGTTCACCCTTTCTTCTTCTTCACCTTTATCTTTTTCATCACCTCCTTTCTTCAATTGGCCCTTATCTATTTCCTTTTCCTTGTCCATGTCCTTCTCAGTATCTTTTCTTTTGTCTTTTTTTACTCTTCTCCCTTCTTTACCCTGAATTTTCTCAGGAAGCTTTTCAACTTTCACTCCAGTTTTCTGTTTTTGTCTCTTTTCATAGGTCTTCTCAGGGCCACTTACTTCTCCTTTATGCTGACATTTAGGACCACTTTGGCTATTTTGGTATGGGACTAACTGAACTCTCAAATGAATATCCTGTTTTGGGATAGTTTTCCTTGCTTCTCTAGTCCCTCTTTTTACTTCTGCTTTTGAATCTTCTTTCAAATTACCTGAAAATATAACAGATAATATAATAAAAATGCATAACTCATATCTTAGTTTTTTTCTATTGTCAATTTTTGTTATCAAACACTTTTACTTTGCTTTAAGTTTGAAACAATCAATTTGTTTTCCCAAAAATATAAAATTTGTGAAGCTGTACACATATGAAGGATTAGATAAGAGGTTCTTGAAATACAGACTGTTCAGGAATTGAACTAAGAAAAGGGAAAAATACAACACAAAGAATTAGTAATTCCTCAGTAGACTATGACTAGAGGGTATGATTAAAATAGAGATGTAATATGAAAAGGGTAACCTTTTCTGAGAAAATTATATTATTATATAATATTTATGATTCCTTTAGGAAGCTCCATCTCCCTTTGAGTGATAAAGAGAATTGCTAAATTGGAAATTTGAGAGACAATGAGGCTGGAACTTTCCTTAGGTATCTTATAGGTTTTCAGGAAGTCTGTTTTAAAAGTGATTTAGATATGGTAGCATTAGTTAAGGTGGCAAAATACCTGGTTCATGTAGTACCTAGGTTAATAATAGGAATATTTATTGCTGTGTGGTACATAGAAAACTAAAATTAATATTTTTACAAATAGGAAAAATAGAGCATGATTATTTGTTTTATTGAAATCCAGGTTCCTTCAGTTAATCCTTTCATGATTAACTTCTCTTTTAATTGATCTTGAGTGTTTGCCTCTGCTAAGTTTCAATGCCCATTTCCTTATTTAACCTAGACCAAATAGGACAAGTAGTTACCAAAATATGATGGAAAACATATTTTAAGCAAGTAATGAGAGTTAGGAGTCTCCCCAAATTGGAAATGTGTCAAGAGTTTAGTGAGAGCTCATATTGTGCATCATAGTGACATCCCTTTGTAAAGTCCCAGATATTTGGCCCTGGACACTCAGATTTATTCAGTCGGTACTGCATACCAGTCAGATTTATTTGGTTGGTACTGCATACATACACACTCTTTAATTGGCTCTTCTTTTTGGCTGGAGTTGAGGTGTGTGTTTTATGTTTGGGTGTTGCATTATCTGTATTGGGCAATAACCCGCATCCACATTTCCTCCTCTCTGTATTTTATTAATAAAGGAAAGTTAAGAGTTGGGGAGCTGGAACACACAGAAGCTTAAAAGTTATGGGAATAAGCATAAAGTAATTCATAATTTGTGAAACTGGACAGGTGATGTTGAAGGTAGAGAGACAGAGGAGGATATTATGAAGAGAATTTTCAATAGGGCTTCCAACCTGGAATGTTGGCACTGTGGAATAGACCTGTTTCTTGTTTTGAGAAAGCTTATTAGACTAAATTCAGGATAGTGGTGAGATCATTGGATGAGGAATTTAAAAATATTTGAGTTCTCTTACTATGTGGCCTTTGCCAAAGACTCTCAATCTTTTTGTATCTTAATTTTTCATATGTACAACAAGGTTAATAATACTGGCCTTATTTACCTCATACGGTTATGTGGGGACAAAATGAAAAAAGTACATTGGTGCACTTTAAAAATTGCTGAAATAATATACACAAATACATTTGAGGTTAAAACTTGCAACGCAAGAGGAAATTTTACTGTCAAACATAATTAGTACAGTGGTCTTTTAATTTAAAAGCACTTCATGGGAGAGGAAAAGATGGTGGAGGGGTAAGGGATCCTATTCCAACTGGTCCCTGGAATTGAGCTGAATATCTACCAGACCACTCTGAACACCCACGAAATCACCCTGAGATGTAAGAAGATCTGGATCTCTACAAACAGAATATTGCAGGTGGTTGGTTTCAAGGTACTAAGTGGAGCCCTGATTCTGCAGGCAGATATCAGAGGATAAATGGCAACGGGAGGGAGCCTGACCGTGGAGATCCTACACCACCCGTGAGCGATAGCCTCCCGCACTGGGGACAGGGCACAGCCTCGCAGACCAGTAGCGACGGGGAAAGGACATTAGATGGAAACCAGAGTGGTGGGACCGCGCATACAAATTGGGGGCGGCTGGTGGTTTTAAAAGCACAAAGGGCAGAGATGAGCCCAGACCTGGAGGCAAGGCCTGGGAGCATTGCTGAGGGGCGCCAACCCAGGACGCTGCAGTTCATAGCAGCAGGGACAGAAAGGGAGATAGTGTGACCTGGAGAGCTCACTGAAGAACTGACTGTGGTCTCTCTGCTCTGAGGCAGAGGGTTGGAAACAGTCTCTTCTGCTCTCTTGGAAGAGATGCAGAAAGCCAGAAGGGAAAGCCATCAGAGAACAAAAGCCCCCAAAAACCAGTTTTCACTGAGCCCATCCCCCACCACAGCAGAGCAGGGCAACTCTGCCCAAAAAGGGTTGCCTGAGTAAGAGCATGGCAGACCCCTCCCTCAGAAGACAGGCTAGGAAAACAAGAGGCCAGCAACCCTAAGGTCCCTAGAAAACAGGTGCATCTTGCTTGGGTTCTGGTCAATAATTTGGACTCTATACATTCCCTCAACCACCCAACACCAGAATGACTAGGAGGAGGAATTTCTTATTTCCCCAAAATAGGAAAGACTCAGAGATTATGACTTATGCTGCAGATTTACAAATGGATGCAGATATAACCAAGATGTTGGAGATGGAATTCAGGCTAGCAATTGTGAAGACAATAGCTAGAATGGAGAAATCAATTAATGGCAACATAGAGTCTCTAAGGGCAGAAATGAAAGCTGAGTTGGCAGAACTTAA
>NW_027708494.1:0-334 GCF_054177405.1 Leptonychotes weddellii | reverse complement strand
TTGTTGGAAGTTCTTTTGATTACTAACTCTGTAGTATTACTTATTATTCATTTGTCAGATTTTTTGTTTATTCTTTTTTTTTTTTAAAGATTTTATTTATTCATGAGAGACAGAGAGAGAGAGGCAGAGGGAAAAGCAGACTCCCTGCAGAGCAGGGAACCCGATGAGGAACTCAATCCCAGGACCCTGGGATCATGACTTGAGCCAAAGGCAGACACTTAACCTACTGAGCCACTCAGGCACCCAGATTTTTTGTTTATTGTTTTTTTTTTTTTATAGAATTCTTTTTTTTCATTTATTTATTTATTTTTTAAATTTATTCTTATGTTAATCC
>NW_027708493.1:0-334 GCF_054177405.1 Leptonychotes weddellii | reverse complement strand
GGTTAAGCATCTGCTTTTGGCTCAGGTCATGATCCCAGAGTCCTGGGATCAAGCCCCACATCGGGCTCCCTGCTCATCCGGGAGTCTGCTTCTCCCTCTGCCCCTCCCACCACCACGCTAGTATACTTGTGCGCTTCTCTCTCTCTCTCTCTCTCTCTCTCGTGTGTGCATGCTCGCAAAAATAAATAAATAAAATCTTTAAAAAGAAAGAAATGCAGATCTCAGATCCCACCTCAGACCAAGGGAATCAGAATCTGTATCTTAACAAGATCACCAGGGACTGCACATGTACATAAAACTTTGAGAAGCACTGCTAAAGTCATATCTGTGCTTT
>NW_027708492.1:0-334 GCF_054177405.1 Leptonychotes weddellii | reverse complement strand
GCCAACCAAAAACACTATACCTGGCAAACTATCCCCCAGAAATGAAGGACAAATAAAGACATTGTCAAACAAACAAAAGCTAAGGGAGTTCATTACTAGACCTTCCTTACAAGAAATGCTAGAGGGAATTCTTCACATTGCAGTGAAAGGATACTAAGTAACAATAACAACAACAACAACAACAACAACAACAAATAAAAAGTAAAGGGTACTTTGCTGGTAAGGGGAAATATATAGTCAAATTCAGAATATCTTAATATTATAAATTGGTGTGTATATCACTAATATCAGCAGGTCTAAAAGGAGAAATAGACACAATATAATAATAGCAGAG
>NW_027708491.1:0-334 GCF_054177405.1 Leptonychotes weddellii | reverse complement strand
TAAGCCCCGGCCACCAAGCCCCAGCGGGCCTTCTCGGTCATGATGGTGACATAGAGCAGGGGCCGGCACACGGCCACGTAGCGGTCATAGGCCATGAGGGCCAGGAGGTAGCAGTCGATGGAGCCGAAGAAGGTGAAGGGGAAGAACTGCGCGGCGCAGCGGGTGTAGGACAGCGCGACCCCACGCTCCAGCTGCACGGCCAGCAGCTGCGGCACGACGGCCGACGAGTAGCACGTGTCCACGAAGGAGAGGTGGCCGAGGAAGAAGTACATCGGGGTGTGCAGCCGGCCATCCACACGGATCAGGAGGACCATTCCCGCGTTCCCCAGCAAAG
>NW_027708490.1:0-334 GCF_054177405.1 Leptonychotes weddellii | reverse complement strand
CATTTACATGAAAAGTTCAGAACATGGAAATCTATAGAAACAGAAAATAGATTAGTGGTTGCTTAGGCCTGGCGTGAGGGAAATTCTTTCTGAGGTGTTGAAAATATTCTAAAATTGACTGTGGTAATGGTTGCACACATCTGTGTACATACCCCAAACCACTGAATTGTATACTTTAAAGGGATGAATTGTATATAACATAAGTTATATTTCGATAAAACTGTTAAAAAACAGACCCCACACCCGACAATGCTCTCTAACTCATAGTGAAAACCAGTCCTCGCAACAGCCGACAAGGCTCTCCACTGTGAGGCCCCAGATACCTCTCTCACTG
>NW_027708489.1:0-334 GCF_054177405.1 Leptonychotes weddellii | reverse complement strand
AACGTTTAGGGAAGGGCAGCCAGTGTCCCACTTTATCTGCTGTATTACTCTTTAAAGCATAGCTCTAGCTAAACTGGATTGTATCAAAAACAACTTAGATCTGAGATCAAAGAGGTATTCTCTCTTGTAAAGCTAAGGTTTGGACGTGCTTGTGAAAAGAGAGTGAGAGAAAGATGTATCAGAGCTTACCTTGAGGCAGGCCCTGGTCTTTTTACCATATTAGGAGCCTGGATGAAGAAATAGTAGAAGAGAGAAAAACGTACATGTGTGGATATACCTTTGCCCATCAAGAAATGTGTCCTCAGATTAAGAGATATGAGGAATTTTTTTTTTT
>NW_027708488.1:0-334 GCF_054177405.1 Leptonychotes weddellii | reverse complement strand
GGGTTGGGAATTATTTTCTCCTCCTCTGTTTTCTGAGAAAATTTGTGTAGAATTGATACTATTCTTCCCTTAAATATTTGGCAGAATTCACCAGGGAAGCCTCTGAACTGGCATTCATTGTGGGAAG
Source organism: Leptonychotes weddellii (assembly GCF_054177405.1). Lineage (NCBI taxonomy): Eukaryota > Metazoa > Chordata > Mammalia > Carnivora > Phocidae > Leptonychotes > Leptonychotes weddellii. The sequence continues at coordinate 207 of NW_027708488.1, read as the reverse complement.
GTTTGAAGCTACACTTTCTTCCATGTTACAGTGTCATGGGTTACAGTGTTACAACATTACGTGTACGTGTTACAGTGTTGCATGTTACATGTTAACATGTTACAGTGCCAGCCAGGCTTCTGCTGCTTCTCATATGACCTTCGATCATTTGTGTTTTCAAGGAACTTACGCATTTCATCAAAATTGTGGCATTTACTGCTGGGCTGT
>NW_027708487.1:0-334 GCF_054177405.1 Leptonychotes weddellii | reverse complement strand
CATTTACATGAAAAGTTCAGAACATGGAAATCTATAGAAACAGAAAATAGATTAGTGGTTGCTTAGGCCTGGCGTGAGGGAAATTCTTTCTGAGGTGTTGAAAATATTCTAAAATTGACTGTGGTAATGGTTGCACACATCTGTGTACATACCCCAAACCACTGAATTGTATACTTTAAAGGGATGAATTGTATATAACCTAAGTTATATTTCGATAAAACTGTTAAAAAACAGACCCCACACCCGACAATGCTCTCTAACTCATAGTGAAAACCAGTCCTCGCAACAGCCGACAAGGCTCTCCACTGTGAGGCCCCAGATACCTCTCTCACTG
>NW_027708486.1:0-334 GCF_054177405.1 Leptonychotes weddellii | reverse complement strand
CCTATAACATACCTGAATGTAGAATTGATTTATATATTTTCTACATTTTTACGATCACATATATGCTAAGATCTACAGGGAGACCAGCTTTTTAGCAAGTTTATAAATGAGCATTTTATTGTGTTTTAATTTTAATTTTTTTTTAAGATTTTATTTATTTATTTGAGAGAGAGAATGAGATAGAGAGAGAGAGCATGAGGGGGGGAGGGTCAGAGGGAGAAGCAGACTCCCCGCTGAGCAGGGAGCCCGATGCGGGACTCGATCCCGGGACTCCAGGATCATGACCTGAGCCGAAGGCAGTCGCTTAACCAACTGAGCCACCCAGGCGCCCTGT
>NW_027708485.1:0-334 GCF_054177405.1 Leptonychotes weddellii | reverse complement strand
CTGTTTTCATTTTCTCACTATTATAAACAATATTGTGATAATAATCATTTTTATGCATATAGGTATTCATAGCTGCCTAATTATTTTCTTCATTTTTTTTAAGATTTTATTTATTTATTTGAGAGAGTGAGAGAAAGAACGAGCAGGGGGCAGGGACAGAGGGAGAAGCAGACTCCCCACTGAGCAGAGAGCCCAACGTGGGGCTTGATCCCAGGGCTCTGGGATCATGACCTGAGCTGAAGGCAGGTGCACAACCAACTGAGCCACCCAGGTGCCCCAAATTATTTTCTTATACGTGTCTTTCAGATAAGCTCTGCCAATAGTATTGATGCCT
>NW_027708484.1:0-5971 GCF_054177405.1 Leptonychotes weddellii | reverse complement strand
AAAAAAAAAAAGAAAAAAAAATTAAATAAGCTAAAATATGTTTAAATATCTATTATAGGGGTGCCTGGCTGGCTCAGTTGGTAGAACATGCGACTCTTTTTTTTTAAAGATTTTATTTATCTATGAGAGAGAGAATGAGAGAGAGAGAGCACATGAAGGGGGGGGGTCAGAGGGAGAAGCAGACTCCCTGCCGAGCAGGGAGCCCGATGCGGGACTCAATCCAGGAACTCCAGGATCATGACCTGAGCCAAAGGCAGTTGCTTAACCAGCTGAGCCACCCAGGCACCCAGAACATGCAACTCTTGATCTTGGGGTTGTGAGTTCAAACACCATGTTGGGCAGACAGCTTACTTTAAAATAATAATAATAAATGTCTATTATATGGTAACATTCACCAAAAATTAATTCCCTTTCTTCTTAAAATCGAAGTTTGTTCTCATCTGCCCCAGTTTGGATTTCATGTGCCCTTACACTCACTAGCACATGTGTATACTTGCTACGCATTGATTCCATTTAGTTTGTTCTGAGAATTCTATGTGTGGAATTTTAAGCTACAGCCACACCCTCTGGCTTACTTTCTTGAAATGTTAGAAACAGTCTTTTTTTAAGATGGTTGTTTTTTGGAGGGTTTTTGTTTTGTTTTTTTTTTTTTAATTTTAGTAAGGTCTGAGAATTAGGAAGGACAGACTTCACAATACAGTTGGATATATCAAGAACATAGATACATGGCAGGAAATGATGCTATATAGGTAACCTAGGACCACATCTTAAAGGCTATGTATGCCATTTTATTTTTTTTTATTTTATTTATTTATTTGTCAGAGAGCGAGCAAGCAAAGCAAGCAAGAGAGTGCTAGCACAAGCAGGGGGAGCAGCAGAGGGAGAGGGAGAAGCAGGCTCCCTGCTGAGCAAAGAGCCCAAAGCGGGACTCAGTCCCAGGACCCAGAGATCATGACCTGAGCCGGAGGCAGACGCTTAACTGACTGAGCCACCCAGGCATCCCTATGTATGCCATTTTAAAAAGCAGGCCCTTATCCTGAAGTTAATGGGCAATCATGGAATATTTACAAGCAAGGCAAAGAAACGATCAGGCCTGCCTTCTACAGCAAAACTTACAGGTGATCATCCAACTTCTGTTTGAATATTTATAGTTATAGAGAGCACACTCTTTCTCAAATCTATGTATTCTAGATTTTAGAAGTTCTTCCTTTACTGAGTTGAAATCTTCTATAATGACTTTTTATTTTTTTTATAATTCTGATCTCAAGAGTAACATCAGGCCTCTTTTTCTTCATATATAAAAACAAGGATATGGGGTGCCTGGGTGGCTCAGTAGGTTAAGCCTCTGCCTTCCGCTCGGGTCATGATCTCAGGGTCCTGGGATCAAGTCCTGCATCAAGCTCCCTGCTCTGCAGGGAGTCTGCTTCTCTCTCTCCCTCTGCTACTCTTTCTCTCTCTCAAATAAGTAAGTAAAATCTTTTTTAAAAATAATAAAAAAATAAAAACAAGGATGTGAACTAGAACTAGATGAACTAGGGCAGGAAAGGGGCTTAAGGTCTATAATTCTGACATGAACTCTTTTTAACTCAGCTGTTTTACCTCCCTTTAAAAATCATCTCTCCCGGGGCGCCTGGGTGGCTCAGTCGGTTAAGCAACTGCCTTCGGCTCAGGTCATGATCCTGGAGTCCCGGGATCGAGTCCTGCATCGGGCTCCCTGCTCAGCAGGGAGTCTGCTTCTCCCTCTGACCCTCCTCCCTCTCATGTCCTCTGTCTCTCATTCTCTCTCTCTCAAATAAATAAATAAAATCTTTAAAAAAAAAAATTTAAAAATCATCTCTCCCTTTTTTCTCAAACAAAAATGAGATCCAACTCCACTCTAACAATCTCCCTATGACCAATTCTAGTGTGTTAGGATAATCTGATTCATCTTTGTATCCTGTGAAATGCCATGCACTCTGTCCAGAAATAAGCCCTCACCTATATAGTCAAATGATATTTGACAAAGGTGCTAAGACCATTCAATGGGGAAGAGGCAGTGTTTTCAACAAATGGTGCTGGAAAAACTGGATATCCACATACAAAAGATGAAAATGGATCTTTACCTAACACCATATAAAAATTAACTAAAAATGAACCTGTGACCAGGGTGCCTGGGTGGCTCAGTCAGTTAAGCATCTGCCTTCCGCTCAGGTCATGATCCCAGGGTCCTGGGATTGAATCCTGCATCGGGCTCCCTGCTCAGTGGGGAGCCTGCTTCTCCCTCTCCCACTCCCCCTGCTTGTGTTCCCTCTCTCACTGTCTCTCTCTCTGTCAAATAAGTAAATAAAATCTTTAAGAAAAAGACAAAAAAACTCTTAAAAAAATCTTAAAAAAAAAAATGAATCCGTGACCTAAATGTAAACAACAAAACTCTTAGATGAAAACATAGGGCAAGGGGCGCCTGGGTGGCTCAGTCGTTAAGCGTCTGCCTTCGGCTCAGGTCGTGATCCCAGGGTCCTGGGATCGAGCCCCGCATCGGGCTCCCTGCTCGGCGGGAAGCCTGCTTCTCCCTCTCCCACTCCCCCTGCTTGTGTTCCCTCTCTTGCTGTGTCTCTCTCTGTCAAATAAATAAATAAAATCTTTAAAAAAAAAAGAAAAGAAAAGAAAACATAGGGCAAAAACACTGGATTTGGAAATAATTCTTTGGATATGACACCAAAGACACAGGCAATAAAAGAAAATATAGACCGGGGCACCTGGGTGGCTCAGTCGGTTAAGCAGCTGCCTTCGGCTCAGGTCAGGATCCCAGGGTCCTGGGATCAAGCCCTGCATCGGGCTCCCTGCTCGGCGGAGAGCCTGCTTCTCCCTCTCCCTCTGCCTGCTGCTCTGCTTACTTGTATGCTCGCTCTCTGTGTTAAATAAATAAATAAAAATCTTAAAAAATTGGACTTCATAAAAATTAAATTTTTGTGCATCAAAAGACAGTATTAACAGAGTAAAAGGCAACCCAAGGAATCAGAGAAAATGTTTGCAATCCTATCTGAGATAAGGGATTAATATTCAGAATATGTAGAGAACTAAAACTCAACAACAAAAAAACAACCTGATTCAAAAATGGGCAAAGGACTTGAATACACATTTTTCCAAAGAAGATCTACAAATGACCAATAAGCACATGAAAAGATGCTCGATATCACCAATCATTAGGGAAATGCAAATCAAAACTGCAATGAGATGCCACCTCACATCTGTTAGGACAGCTACTATCAAAAAAAACAAAACACAGAAATCGGTAAGTGTTGGCGAGGATGTGGAGAAATCGGAAACCCTGTGCATTGTTGACGGGAAGGTAAAATGGTACAGCCACAGCAGAAAACAGTATAGTGGTTCCTCAAAAAATTAAACATAGAATTGCCATATGATCCAGGGATGCCTGGGTGGCTCAGTCGGTTAAGCTTCTGCCTTCGGCTCAGGTCATGATCCCAGGGTCCTGGGATCGAGCCCCGCATCAAGCTCCCTGCTCAGTGGGGAGCCTGCTTCTCCCCTGCCTGCCGCTCTCCCTGATCATGCGCTCTCTCTCTTTCTCTGACAAATAAATAAAATCTTATAAAAAAAGAATTACCATATGATCCAGCAATTTCATTTCTGGGCAAATACTTGAAAGAATTGAAAACAGGATCTCAAAGAGAGATTTGTACACCCATAGTCATAGCAGCATTATTCCCAATAACTAAACAGTGAAAGCAGTCCAATTGTCCATTGGCAGATGAATGGATAAGCAGTGAATGTGGTATATGCATACAGTGGAATATTATTTGGCCTTAAAAAAGGAAGGAAATTCTGACACAGGCTATAACAATGGATAAACCTTGAAGACATTGTGCCAAATGAAATAAGCCAGTCACAAAAAAACAAATACTGTGTGATTCCACTTCTATGAGGTACCTAGAGTAGTCAAAATCATAGACAGAAAGTAGAATGGTGGTTGCCAGAGGCTGGGGGGAGGGGAGAATGAAGTTAGTAAGTATGGAATTTCAATCTTACAAGCTGAACAGAGTTCTGGAGATAGATGATGGTGATAGCTGCAGGACCATATGCATGTACTTACTACTACTGAACTGTACACTTGAAAATGATGTGGTAAATTTTATGTTACATTTATTTTACAACAATTTTTTTAACTTGTAAAAAAATATGTCATACACTGTGATGAGTTCTGGTGCTGCAAAGCTCTCTTCCCTCAAGGAACACTTGGAAATGTGAACAGATAATAATATACATGATAATTGTAATAATAAGTATATGTATAAAGTAGTATGAGGACACAAATAAGGGATAATTATTTGTAGGGGAAAAAATGACCAATAAAAGTTTGTATAATAAATATCCTTGAAACATCCTTGAAGAGTGAAGGAGACTTAGCCATTTAGAGAAGACCAGCATTGAAGATTAGAGGAGAAAGAAGGCAGAGCGTATTTCAGAAAGCTGCACGCAGCTGACATCCTTAGGGCAGGTTACAGGAGATGATACTGGAGAGATGGACGGGGCCTGCAATACCATGCTAACCACTCGAGCCTAACCTGAAAGGTAGCGCCTTAAAGGTTTTAACCAGGAGAATGATGTAGTATATCATATTTGGATATTTAAAAAAGATTAATCAGCAGTGTGTAGAAAAGAATAGAGGAGCCAAAACTGAAGGCAGGGAAAACAGTGAGGGGTTGTTGTAGAAAATCAAGTGAGAAATTATGAAAGCTTGAAATAAGCAGGAGCAGTAGGAATGGAAAAAAAGGACATTTAAGTCAGCAAGACTTAAATGACTTATCAAATGTGTTGTGCATGGTGGAAATGAAGGCTTTCATGTGAAAGAAGCCATTCTTGTCCAGGGAAGTTTCACAAGTGCCAACTCTCAACAATCAGTAGTGGCTACTGGTACACAGTTTAGGAAAAGAGCCTAAACCTCAATCTAGATACAATAAGAAAGAATGGTGACTTAGTAATATCTGCCATGGATGCAGAATGGGAGAACACCAGCACATGACAGATATTTAACATTCTTATTCTCAAGTAGAGGAAACATAAAAATGTACTATGTGTTTTAAAGAATACATGTGGTAGGGATACCTGGCTCAGTTAGTGGAGCATGGAACTCTTGATCTAGGGATTATGAGTTCAAGACTCACATTGGGCATAGAGCTTACTTTAAAAAAAAAGAAAAGAAAGAGGAATACACATGGCATATTTCCTTTTTTTTTTTTAAGATTTTATTTATTTATTTGACAGAGAGCACAAGCAGGGGGAGCAGGAGAGGGAGAAGCAGACTCCCCACTGAGCAGGAGCCCGATGCAGGGCTCAATCCCAGGACACCGGGATCATGAGCTGAATGGGAGGCAGACAGACAGTCAACCAACTGAACCACCCAGGCGCCCCTCCTTTTTTTTTAAATTAAAGAACAGGCAAAACTAATCTCTGTTGATGGAAGTCAGAATAGTGTATATATGGACTAAGGGGGCTATAGGGGAGCCTTTTAGAGTGCTAAAAATGTTCTAGATCTTAATCATGTGTATACATATATGAACCACCATTGAGCTGTGCACTTAAGTTTGGTGCTCTTTATTGTATGAATGGTATACAAAAATAAAATGTGGAAGAAGTTAATATGTGTTTAAGGAATGGAAGTAGTCTGATATAACATAGGGTAAGGAAGAAAGAAAAAGGTTAGCAGATTACTGGGAGATAAAATTGGAGAGATAGAATGAGAGTAGATTGTGAGGGGTCTTGGGAGCCATATTAAAGAGCTTGGACTTGATCCTGCAGGCATTGGGGGGTATCTCAAGTTTTGAGGTAAGAGAAGTATATGCTTAGGGGCGCCTGGGTGGCTCAGTCGTTGAGTGTCTGCCTTCGGCTCAGGTCATGATCCCAGGGTCCTGGGATCGAGCCCCGCATCGGGCTCCCTGCTCGGCGGGAAGCCTGCTTCTCCCTCTCCCGCTCCCCT
>NW_027708483.1:0-334 GCF_054177405.1 Leptonychotes weddellii | reverse complement strand
GTAACTTGAATAGGGCAGGTACAGTTAGGTACACAATGCATAAAGGTAAAAAAAAAAATGAACCAAGGCTCAGAGAGGATTTTCCTAAATCCTAAGTTACATAACTTAGTTTCAAGTTTCAAAACTAGGACCTTTTAATCCAATGCTTGTTCAACTATGCTTTGCTAATCTCTTATGGTTGGAAGTATTTTGTAGATATTTGTAAGTTGGAGGTATTTCGGTTAAAAACAAATTAGTGTGCGTGACAATTGAATTAAATAATCCCTCTGCCACAGGTTTTTTTTTTTAATTTTTTTATTCTTATGTTAATCCCCATACATTACATCATTAGTTT
>NW_027708482.1:0-334 GCF_054177405.1 Leptonychotes weddellii | reverse complement strand
ATTTTCACTCTGCTTAGAGCTAAGGATATACAGAATGATAGTTTCTGGAACCACAGAGGGAGTGGCAAGGGTCCCCCTCCCACCCCACCCTAGCCCTTGGGTAGCCCTGGCAGGATTTTAAACGTGTTGCTTATGAATGCAAATGATTCAAGCTTTCCCCCACTACCCTACCCTTTTCTCAAGTTTTTTTCAGTGCTTTCTGTTCCTCAAAAACAGAGCTTCTCAAAGGGGGTTGTTTTTTTTTTTTTTTTAAAGATTTTATTTATTTATTTGAGAGAGAGAGAATGAGAGACAGAGAGCATGAGAGGGAGGAGGGTCAGAGGGAGAAGCAGAT
>NW_027708481.1:0-334 GCF_054177405.1 Leptonychotes weddellii | reverse complement strand
GCATTCAACTGGTACACAGGGTTCTCATTTCTCCACATCCTCACCTACACTTATTTCTTGTCTTTTTGATAACAACCATTCTGACAGATGTGAGGTGTTGTCTCGTGGTTTTGATTTGCATTTCCCTGACAATGAGTGATATTGAGCACCTTTTCATGTACTTGCTGGTCAACTTCTCTGTCTCCATTAGAAAAATATCCATTTATATTTTCCCCTCATTTTTAATCAGTTTTTTTTGTTACTATTGTATGAGTTCTTCATGTATTTTGGATATTAACCCATACATATATAATTTATAATTTTTTTTTCCATTTGGTAGATTGCTTTTTACCTG
>NW_027708480.1:0-334 GCF_054177405.1 Leptonychotes weddellii | reverse complement strand
GGCCACCTGGAGGAAATGAAGCTAGAACAACTTCGTCCAGATGGAAGGGAGCCAAGAGGACTGACTTCTCTTGTGGGTCTGGTTCTGGCCCAGCCGTGGGACCCTCTGGACGGTCAGCCCTGCGGATATGGCCCCACCTGTATCCTGGTGAGCGCCACGGGGCTGCACCAGGGAGGGTCCCTCTCTCTTGCGATCAGTGTGCCGTCTTTGCTGCTTCTCCCAGCCTTTCCGTGGTGGACCCTCTGTTCCCACTCTCCTTGCCAAGCCCAGGTCCCCCGCCAGCTCACCGCTAGAATTACGGAGCTTTCGTGAGCGTCTCTCTCCTGAAATCTCT
>NW_027708479.1:0-334 GCF_054177405.1 Leptonychotes weddellii | reverse complement strand
TCTATATCACCATATTTTAAATTTGATGTAGCTGATATGCTTCACCTGACTGAGAAAAGAGTGTAACTAACTGCTATAAAACAATCACAAACTTAAAATGATAACATTTTCATAGATTTTATTTTTTAAAAGAGTTTTAGATTTACAGAAAAAATGAGAAGATAGGACAAAGTTTCCATATACCTCCTCTCTCCCCTCTCACATTTCCCCTATTATTAACATGTTGCATTAGCATGTATCATTGCACATTAATGATGTGTTGCATCATTACAATCGATGAGCCAATATTGATACATTACTATGAACTAAAGTCCATAGTTATATTAGGGCTCAC
>NW_027708478.1:0-334 GCF_054177405.1 Leptonychotes weddellii | reverse complement strand
GGCGTCTGGCTTGGCCCCTCCGGTTCTCACAGTCGGTGCAGTTCTGAAAGCCCCCCGAAGGCGCAGCCGGCCTCAGGCCTTAGGTTTAGGCGAGGTACCGGGAGGGAGTGGGGTGTGGAGCGGGGACCGAGGGGCCGGGCTGCGCGGAGCCTGCCCGTGCTTAGCCTGCACGCGGGGTCTGAGCGGCGCGGGATCTCGCTGGTACCCCACGCTTAAGTGGGATACTCAGCTGTGGCCCTGGACTCGTGTCAGCCTTGCCTAAAGCGTGAAGTTAGATGGGTGCCCTTTAAGCCGGGGGCAGGCAGCCTAGGCCGGGGACCTCTGGGAGAGGATG
>NW_027708477.1:0-334 GCF_054177405.1 Leptonychotes weddellii | reverse complement strand
TGAGCACCATGTAATGTACAGACTTGTCAAATCACTATGTTGTGTGCCTGAAACCAATATGATATTGTATGTCAACTATACTTAGATTAAAAGTTAAAATCTTATACTGTAGCCTGGCTGTATGAAAATGACTAGTAGATGGGCTTGGTAAAATCTCCTGTTATGGGGAGATTCTGTCATAAGTGCTTTGTTTTTTTTTAAGATTTTATTTATTTATTTGACAGAGAGAGCGCACAAGCAGGGGGAGAGGCAGGCAGAGGGAGAAGCAGGCTCCTCGCGGAGCAGGGAGCCCGATGCGGGGCTCGATCCCAGGGTCCTGGGATCATGACCTGAG
>NW_027708476.1:0-334 GCF_054177405.1 Leptonychotes weddellii | reverse complement strand
TTTTTTTTTTTTTTTTTTGCTGTTACATATCCTGTAGGTTTTCCTGTTATCTTCTTGGTTTTATAAGAATTTCCATTCTCTTAATAAATTCAAGGCAACAGCCTTACTGCCTTTTTCCCCCTAATTATTCTGTAACTGCCAAAATTATCAAATTACTTTTGAAATGTGATCTGATTTCCTCTGTACTTGGTAAATGAGGCAATAATTCTCTATATCTGGCTTTATTTAAATAGTTGCACCTTTAACAATTATGTCTTTTGGATTTTACACATGCTTTAAGAACTAAGTTGGGCTATGCTAGAAGACAGTCATTATTTTCTTTCTTTTTTTTTTT
>NW_027708475.1:0-334 GCF_054177405.1 Leptonychotes weddellii | reverse complement strand
TTTGTTTTACACTACCTAATTGCATTCCAGTGAGTTTTATCAAGGACTGAAATATATTAAAATTTTTGACAATAATGTGCTGTAATTTATTCCATTCTTTTTTCTTCTGCCAATTATTATTATATGGTAACTTAAGATAAAAAGATGTTGGTGTGTTGTTTTTTCCTTATAAATTTTTATTTTTATTTTATTTTTGTTTGTTTATTCCAGTTTTATTGAGATATAAATGACTCACAGTAGCATATAAGCTTACGGTGTACAGCATGATGATTTAACTTACATATATTATGAAATGAATACCACAATAAGTTTAGTCAACGTTCATCATCTTGTG
>NW_027708474.1:0-334 GCF_054177405.1 Leptonychotes weddellii | reverse complement strand
TGACGATCAGAGGTGAAGGTGGGCAGCCCACTGAGCCAGGTCCCGGAGGGAGGCCCGCAATGGAATCACCGCATCCCAGATGGAATGACCATCCAGAGGAGGGGGCGAGGGGGAAAGAGAAAAGAAATTGCCTATCAATAGTTTGGAGCACTGGAGGTGGGAGGCTTACAACGTCGATTCCAAAATGCCATTCGTGACATTGTTTTCAACCCCACCAAAGACGGGGGTCGGGGAGAGACAGGAGGGGCCAAAGTAAAGAAGGGAATTTGGCCAACGGACCCAGTCTGTCTTCACCACGTCGTGTTTCTGATCATGAAAGTAACAGACAATGACT
>NW_027708473.1:0-5971 GCF_054177405.1 Leptonychotes weddellii | reverse complement strand
CTGGAGGAGCAGGGGCCCGACTGTGCCGCGGATCACAGTTTATGGCAACCCTGAGCTGAGAGCCCACGCCTTGGCTCCGTCTCTGCAGCCGGCTTCCCCGCTCCAGTCCCTGGGAGCTCTGCCGCACTCAGGCACCCCCGGTCTTTCTGTGACCCTGAGGGTCCTGAGACCACACTGTCCCGAGGGTTCCACCCCCCGCTTAGCCACTGGAGTGACGTCCCTCAGCGGAGCCAACTTCTAAAAGTTCCGATTTTGTGCTCTGCAGCTCTATCACTTGCCAGAAGCGGCCAACGGAGGCTCTCCCCCCACCGTCTATCCTCCCGAATATCGCCTCGGATTCACTTCTCTGCACGTCCTACCTTCCAGGAAGTGCTCGCTTTTCTATACAGAGAGTTGCTGCTATTCTTTTCTTCAATCTCCTGTTGAGTTCACAGGTGTTCAGAATGGTTTGATCCCTATCCAGCTGAATTCCTGAGACCAGACGAAATCCAGGTCTCCTACTCCTCCGCCATCTTGGACTCTTCAGCCGAGATTTCCTGATTTCTAAACACAACCTCCCTGGGGAGTGAATGCAGACAGCCATACAGGTCATATTCATGAGGGCTCCCTTTCCAATAGAAGAGGACAGCACCTGATATAAAGAGGAGTTGTCTTGTCTCCTCACTCCCTGCTTCATACCCTTATCAGGGACTCTGTAACCTCTCCTCTATTTAGCTACTTTCTGCTCCAGCCCACAGCAACCTCTTTCTCCAAACTTCTAGCACTAATAGTCCTTGTCTATCAGCCCAGCATTTTCTTACTGTGGTAGGTAGAATAATGACCCACCCCCTCACAACCAGAGATGTCCTCACCCTCATCTCTAGAAACTCTGAATATGTTACTTACATAGCAGAAGGGACTCTGAAGATGTGATTTCATTAAGGACCTTGAGATGGAGAGATTGTCCTGGATACTATGTAGAGGAAGTCAAATATGGAGTGACCTGGTATTATGAAACGTCTTTTGAAGATGGCATAAAGTTTAAAGCACATTTGTAGAATATCAGAATTAGAATTTCTGAATCTTTCGATACAGTATATTTATGTGACAAATGTGGAAATAAGGGCCTCAGTGATTTTCTCAGTCACACCCTTCATGTTAAGGTAAGAATTAGAACCCTATCTCCTTACTCTCTGCATTCTTTCCACTACCCCTTCCCTGACTGTGTTCCCGGGCAAAGTGAAACACTCTATAAAATTAACCATAATTTCAGAAAAGATTAAACAATGAATAATGCAGAATAGAAAAAGTTTAATCATTTAAAGTTCTGTTAGAACACTGAAGCATCTTAAATTTTTATTTTATGAATCTTGTTATGAATTGATTTGGGTTTTATTCTTTAGCAATTTACCTATCTTAAATGGCAGCACTGACATTTATTTTCCTGCTGCAAAATTGTCAATCTCCCAAATATTCTTCCAGGAATTTTAAATGATTTATGCCTTGTCATTGAGCCACTCACTACAAATCACATCAGCCCTGAAGCAGACAGACATGCCCATGTCTTCCTCTGAGTCAGTGCCAGGGACCAGACCCCTTACCGGATATGGCCAGAGAGATAAGCCATGTTCAGGTATCTCAGAGTCTCAGTAGCAACTGGAAAATATAATTAAGTCTAGCCAAATACTCTTATTATCACCTTGCCCATAAAACAGAGATAATATCCATTTTATTAGACTTTTGAGACTATGAGATATTGAGTACACAGTGCCTGGTACACAGCTGGAACTCAACTGATGGTAGTTGTAATATTTATATATTGTTTTGCTTTGTTTTATATAGAATTTTTCATATTAACTGCACATGCAACCTCTTCCAGATAATTTTATATCTAGATTATTAACAAAACATTTTGTCCCCTTCTTCCAATGTTTACAGAGATCTACCCATTTAAAGGTCTCAGCAAATTCCCCACCAGGGGGTGCCTGGGTGGCTCAGTCTGTTAAGTGTCTGCTTTTTGCTCAGGTCATGATCCCAGAGTCCTGGGATTGAGCCTGGGCCAGACTCCCTGCTCATCGGGGCGTCTGCGTCTCCCTCTCCATCTGCCCCTCCCCCTGCTCGTTCCCTCTCTGTCTCTTTCTCTCTCTCCCTCTCTCAAATAAGTAAATAAAATCTTAAAAAAAAAAAAAATCCCCACCAGGGTTCACTTCCTGCCTCTTTGGCAGCCAATTCTGCCCTCCTTCCCCTAGTAAGGGCATAATCGAACTCTAACCATGTTTTAGGAAAATGATTCAAAAGTCTTGTATCTCTTCCCATGTTTAGCAATAAAATAACTGATGGAAAGCTTTGGTTTCTACCCTTCTTTTCATAATACAATCAACTTTTTTAAGAGTTTAATTTTTTGGAGAAATTTTCAATTCACAGCAAAATTGATAGAAAGGTGCAGAATTTTCCCGTATTCCCCTTGCACTCACACATTCATTGAAGGACATACCCCAGTATCAACATCTCCTACCAGGATGGTAAGTTTGGTACAATTGATGAACCTACATTGACATTCACCCAAAGTTCATATTTTACTTTAAGGTTCACTCTTGCTATTGTATATGCTATAGGGTTGGACAAATGTATAATGACATGTATCCAGCACTAGAGTATCATATAGGGTCTGATATTAATTTGGAGAAATTCTTAATCATCATTGTTTCAAATATTCCTTCTGTTCCTTTCTTCTCTTTCTGATATTCCCATTATGTATATGTTAGACCTCTTGTGTTGTCCCACAGTGCTTGGCTATTCTGTTTTTTTTCAGTCTGTGTTCTCTTTGCTTTTTAGTTTTGGAGGATTCCGTTGAGAAATCCTCAAGCTCATAGATTCTTTCCTCAGCTATGTCCAGCCTAATACACCCAACAAAAACATTCTTCAACTGTTGAATCACAGATCTGTACCTCTGAAACAAATAATGCAATATGTGTTAAGAAAAAAAAAAAAGAAGATGGCAGGAGGGGAAGAATGAAGGGGGGGAGATCGGAGGGGGAGATGAACCATGAGAGACGATGGACTCTGAAAAACAAACTGAGGGTTCTAGAGGGGAGGGGGGTGGAAGGATGGGTTAGCCTGGTGATGGTTATTAAAGAGTGCACGTTCTGCATGGAGCACTGGGTGTTATGCACAAACAATGAATCATGGAACACTACATCAAAAACTAATGATGTAATGTATGGTGATTAACATAACAATAAAAAATTTTTAAAAAAGAAATGAAACAGATAAACATGGGAAGGGGGAAAAATGAGAGACGGAAAGAAGGCACAAGAGACTCTTAGGATAGAGACAAACTGAGAGTTGATGGAGGGAGGTGGGTGAGGCATAGGCTAGATGGGGGATGGGTATTAAAGAGGGCTCTTGTGATGAGCACTGGGGTTGTATGGACGTGATGAATCTCTGAATTCTACAACAGAAACCCATTTTGCACCGTATGATCTCTAACTACAATTAAAATTAAATAAACCTGTAAAAAAAAACATTCTTCATTCTGTTATGGTGTTTTTGATATTTAGCATTTCTTTTTGGTTCTTTCTTAGGATCTCCATCTCTCTGTTCACATTGTCCATCTGTTCTTGTATACTGTCTACTTTATCTGTCAGAGCCCTTAGCATTTTAATCATGGTTGTTTTCAATTCCCTGTCTGATAACTCCAACATCTCCGCCATGTCTGCTTCTTATGCTTACTCTGTATATGTGTTTTTTACCACTTAGTATGCCTTCTTGATAGGCAGACATGATGTACCAGATGAAAGGAACTGCTGTAAATAAGCCTTTAGTAATATGGTGGTGAGGTGTGGTCGGAGGGGAAGCATTTATAGTCTCAGGCTTTCAGTGAGCCTCCAGACTGTGAACCTCACCAGTGTTTCTGTTTTCTTCTCTCCCCTTAGGTGTAGAGGTGGCTAGAGTGGGTTGAAGCTGGGTATTTATTTCCCTTCTCCCACGTGGGGAGGCTAGAGCTGAATATGGTTGGGAACTTCCCTTCTCACAGGTCAGTTAGGCTCTGAATATGCCCCCAGCAAATCAGGTTCTGCTTAACTAGTTTCTCCTGAGGCAAGCCTTATTAAGAAAAACAGAAAGCTCTGATGTATTTCAAAATGGTGCCTTTTCTCCTCCTACTGCTGGAAGCACCAGGGGATTTTTTCCCCATATTTTACTGTGAGAATCTGGTCCCGCTCCTGGAAGAAAAACTCACAACTGGGGACGAGTGGGGTATGACTGAGTGCCCTGGGAGTTTTTAATGTTCAGAGCTGTCTACGCTGAGCCTCCAGCAATTCATCAGTGACAGTTCCGGTTTTCCTCCCCCGCAGTGGTGCCAGGTTGAGGTCTGACGGTGTAAGTGTCTTTCCCTGTAATCACCTGTATGTCTCTCCATTCTTGGTGACAGCAATTTGCCCTTAAGTCCTCACCTCTCTTAGGGATTGTGGAAGAGTTGTTCATTTTTTTTAGTCTCTTAGGTCTTTTACTTGTTATTATTTCTTCTGAACAACTTACATGTGGAATGCAGTCCAGTCAATTTCCAGTTGAGATTCTCCAGGTAGTTTGACAGCTTGGAATCTCCCCAGGCGGAGGAGAATGAATTTGTGGTGCTGTTGTTACTCTGCTGCAGTTGTTATTGTTGTGGCTTTGGTGGTGGTGTTGAGTCTCATTCATACTCAAATTGTGTAGAATTAAAGGAGCAACTCTGTAGGTGTGACCCTTGTAAATGCACAGAAGTTCATATAACAATTTTCAACTGGACACAAGACACTGGCACACTCTGATAAATCATAATTTAAAAAATTTTAAATCAGCACGGAAAACTTATTTAAAAGAATGGAAATAAACATTACAGTTAGAGTCTATCAGCTTGTTGTAAAATTGTTCATTTAAACTAGATTATTTCCAACCGGCACTGATTCCAGCTTTAAAGTTGTAAAATAAGATCATAAAGTCAAGGGCCAAATAGTCAGATGGATATTTTTAAATCAGTATATTCCTTGGTAAATTCTATTAGCTCATGTACTATGTAGTCTTAAGTTTGGAGAAGTTTCAGGGACAGCTGCACAAAATCTAAGCAATGGGCACACTCAGTTCTAACTTCTTCAGTCAGTAAATCAGGGATGGACTCAGAAGAGAATGTTTTTGTATTTCACACTAGGAGAACCTAGATTTTACAAAGAACCCATGGGGTAAACCTTATTTCCCTGTCTCATTCCTGGAAAGTTCTATCAGGAAACTGACTCTGGGAGGAATCTATCTGAAATTTCTGCATTCAACATTTCCAAAGCCACACAGAATGCTGCCCTACCTGAGTCTGGATTTTCCATAGGCTGGAATTCGAATTGTGGTAGTAGTTGTGAGATTGACTGCTGAATTTGCCAGAATGGATTCATCGCCACTCATTCCACAAATATTAGCTGAGTACCTATGAGTATGCAAGACATGGTGCTAAGTGCCCAAAAAGAAGAACTTTTTTTTTTTTTTTAACCTTGGCCCCCAGCTCACCACCAGGTACTTCTTACAAGTTCAAAGAATGCCTGAGGGATGAGTTCAGCTCAGTCCCTCCACATCCGGAGAGACTGGCCTTTAAAGTAAAGCTTGAAATTGCTGGAAGTCACCCTAGCACCCACTGGGTACGCACGCTGATTCCGGTCATACATCCCCAGCCCGGGTTTTGTAGCCACCAAAGATCTCAGAGTGAGAAATGAATGTTGGCTCTGAAGGCCTAAGGCATACCTGGAAGCCAGAGGGAAAGTCCTGAGCCTACAAAGTGAGGTGGCCACGAAACTGGCTCCTAGAGCAGTCATTTCTTACCCATTCTGCAGTCACCTGCACTGGTGAAAGGTAGGGTTCGTTCTCTCATCAGAAAAGTGCAGTCCAAGGACACATAGATTTACAAATGATTTCACAGGGTTCTTAAGTTTGAAACCTCGAGTCGTGGAGTGGAAATTGTTTCTGTGAAAGG
>NW_027708472.1:0-334 GCF_054177405.1 Leptonychotes weddellii | reverse complement strand
GGTAGAGACCTGGGCACTTGGGAGAACCCCCGATTCCAAGTTCTCTCTTAGGGATTCTCTTTCCTAAAGTTGACGCAGCTCCGGTCAGGAGGCCGTCCCCCTTCATAGCCACAGGGTCTCGGAGCACAGGGCTGCGCCTGACAGTAACATGCGTGCACCCCAAGATCAGGATGCCCGCGGTGTGGGCTGTGTCACCTTGAGGACCACCCCGGCTCCGGGGCCCATCTGGCGGCTGCGCACAGATGTGCGGTTCACTATAGGACGTCCCGCCTCTGTGCGCTGGCGCACACCCTCGCTGACAGAAATCTTGGACACATTCTGCCCGCACGGGGGG
>NW_027708471.1:0-334 GCF_054177405.1 Leptonychotes weddellii | reverse complement strand
ACCGTTAACATTCTTAAAAGCCCTATTATTTTAACAGAGAAATTTTGCTGGACCTACCCTTAAGATCCTTAAAGGCCTTTGTCTGAGGCCCCACCTTGAATCTTTCTGAGGTCCTAACCATTATCAGACAGTTACACCTTTGGCTTACTCCTTAGAATGTGTTTTCCCGAAAATGCCCTGCAGTGGGTCTCTGCCCAGAAGACATCTTCTTAATTTTGGCGTTGTTGCTCATCTGGAGTGGATGAGACTAAGAGATCTAGTTTTGAGCCCAGCAAGCCCTGGGTCATTCATACATAACATTTCATCTTTAATTTAACCTCTCCCCTCCTGCATT
>NW_027708470.1:0-334 GCF_054177405.1 Leptonychotes weddellii | reverse complement strand
GTATTTCATTGTGGTTTTAATTTGCATTTTCCTAGTGGCTAGTCATCTTCAACATCTTTTCATATGCTTTTTGGCAATTTATATATCTTCTTTGGAAAAATGTCTATTTAGATCCTTTGTTTATTTTTAAATTGGGTGATTTAACTTTTTATTGTTGAATTGTGTTTTCTATATATTTTGGATACCAGGCCATTAAGATATGCAAAAAGTTTCTCCCATTCCGTCAGCTGTCTTTTCACTTCCTTGATAATGTCCTTTGAAGCACAAGAGTTTTTTTTTTTTTATTCTTATGTTAATCCCCATACATTACATCATTAGTTTAAGATGTAGTGTT
>NW_027708469.1:0-334 GCF_054177405.1 Leptonychotes weddellii | reverse complement strand
CCCAGAATTAATAGACCAAGTCTCTTGATTTCCCCAGGAAAAGCAAGTAATGGTTATTCTCCAAACCATTGTTTTGTAGATGCCACTAGCCTAAAGTAATCCAGACTTGATTTCATTTTTAAGCTCCAAGTAAGGTTGTCTCTACCTGGTAGAAATAGGCATATGGGGCTCTTTATCCTCCTATAACTGTCTCTTCCACGGAGAACTCTCTCCTTCCCTGTTTCTCTCAGAGCTTCCCTCTCATGATGAATCCGCCCTTTGTGTTGATAACTGTTACTGTGCTGGTGTTAATTAGGAGACACAACACATTTGGGATTGGCAATTTCAAGGTGCT
>NW_027708468.1:0-334 GCF_054177405.1 Leptonychotes weddellii | reverse complement strand
GGAGGCCCGGTAGAGTCGGTCCTCCTTAGTGGCTAGACCGTTTCCCACTGCCCTGCTGCTAATTGTTCCAGAAGGCACACTAACGCCGCTCTCTAGCCCTGTGGGCCTGTGGGCTGAGCCTCGTGAAGGCCTGCTTTCACATCGCAGCCTTGCTCTTGCTGACAACGGCCGCCAGGCGCATCACTCAGGGTCTGGGTGCGCCCGGCCCGCCTGCCCTACCTGCTGCCTCGCCTTCGTGGTCCCAGCCCCACTCACCTGGAAGGAACAAGAGCCCATGTTCGCTGAACACTTGCTATGAATCAGGAGCCAAGGCAAGCATGTGACCTGTCTCATC
>NW_027708467.1:0-334 GCF_054177405.1 Leptonychotes weddellii | reverse complement strand
CCTTTAATTACTGTTGGTTCATTTTTACTGCAGATAATTATCTCTATCTTCAGATAAAAAGTAATTACCTAGAAATCCAAACTTCTATCAGTTTTTATGAGTGAATTTGTCAAACTTGACAAACTTATTTATATAGATCCTCAATATGCTAAAATAATAAACTCAGGCAAGTTGTTTAGTTTGTTTGTTTTTTCCATTTGTACAGGCCTTGAATTATTAATACTGATACTGTATCTTTTGGCTACAATTTTTTTCCCTAATATTTGCCTTGTTATTTTGGTTAGAGGCTTTTTTGTTTAACTTACAAAAGCTTTTAATTTTTCTTCAATCAAAT
>NW_027708466.1:0-334 GCF_054177405.1 Leptonychotes weddellii | reverse complement strand
CACAGTCAGTAATCATGAATTGTATATATTTTGTTTTTATTTTAATTTAAAGTATATAAACATTCAGTTGCCAGTTTTTTTTTATATTGGACCAAGGTCTTTCCTTTATGTATATTCCACTAGCATTCACTTCATCATTTTTAAATTGATCACACCCATGATCCATCCTCTACAATTTCCACTTTGGGTCTCTGTGGATAGAGGAACAATTAGTGCAAATTCCTAGACTTTTATAGTTATTTTCTTCCACCTCTCCAAGTCTTCTGGTTATCTAGCCCACATCAAATATGCACAAGGTTTTTCCCTTTTTAAAAAATTTATTTTATTTATTTTT
>NW_027708465.1:0-334 GCF_054177405.1 Leptonychotes weddellii | reverse complement strand
TATGTTAATCCCCATACATTACATCATTAGTTTTAGATGTAGTGTTCCATGATTCATTGTTTGTGCATAACACCCAGTGCTCCATGCAGAATGTGCCCTCCTCAATACCCACCACCAGGCTAACCCATCCTCCCACCCCCCTCCCCTCTAGAACCCTCAGTTTGTTTTTCAGAGTCCATCGTCTCTCATGGTTCGTCTAAGGGGTGGCTTGATTTAACGCACATTATTTGAAGAGTAGGAAGAGCTGGGTTGCCGCTGTTCTGGGTCTGAGAGAATGGTGAAGCTATGAAATTGAGCAGGCAGAGGTCTTGACAAGATTGCTTTTATTCCTGTA
>NW_027708464.1:0-334 GCF_054177405.1 Leptonychotes weddellii | reverse complement strand
GGGAAGTTGTACTCTTTTGTTTCCTGCCTTAATGGGTCCATACACTGGATTCAACGACCGCTATGTCAAGTTGCACACACTGTTGGCAAGTCACTCTTCTAGATCTATTCTGCGCATCCTCCGCTGCACTTGTGGTTCATGAAATGTGTGTGTTGTATTTCCTGGGAACGATCGGATTCTACTTCTGGTTCATTCCTCAGCTGGCAGGAAATAGACACACACAGGTGGCGTTGTGAGTTTCCGATTCTGGCGCTGAATGGTCCTTCCTCTTCCCTTCTCTCTCAGCGGAAGACAAATGTGGGAGAAACGAGTTCCAGTGCCAGGATGGGAAGTG
>NW_027708463.1:0-334 GCF_054177405.1 Leptonychotes weddellii | reverse complement strand
TTCCATACCTTCTCTTTTCTCCTCCAACTTTTAACTGAGCACTGATTCCTTCCCTCTGCCTCTTCATTTCCAATGGTAGTGCTCTAATGTTCTGTATTGCTCCATGAACTATGTAAGAAATTTATTAATAAAAATTTCATTGAGTAGGATTACAATCCAATCTGCCTGTGCATATAATTCAGCTTAAATAACATAGTGAGGGGGGTGGGAGATTGATTTTATTTATTTATTTTTTAATTTTATTATATTAGTGACCATACAATACATCATTAGTTTCTGATGTGGTGATCCACGATCCATTGTTTTCGTATAACACCCAGTGCTCCATGCAGTA
>NW_027708462.1:0-5973 GCF_054177405.1 Leptonychotes weddellii | reverse complement strand
TCTCTCTCTCTCAAATAAATAAATAAAATCTTTAAAAAAAAAAAAATGGACAAATGGTAAAGGGAAGGTCTGAGTACCATCCCCTTCAGAGTGTTCTGTGGTCGGTGCCTAGAGCCCAGGTGAGGTCATGGCCCTGGACCAGGGCTCGCCTTCTTAGCCTTCCCCCTAAGCCCCACTTTCGATTGTTAGGCTTGCGCTTTGGGGAGAAATCAGGAGACGTCAATCTGGGCCTCCAAGCATTACCTGGATGTTGGATTCACCTGCTATAACACCCACACACACACTCGAGGGCTCAGCCACCGTATACTGCTCCCCTCCAGCCTCCACTTTGAAAGGTAGCAGAAAACGCCACCCAAAAGATACCACTTTGGTATATTGATTATTTTGAGCTGTGGGCATTTGAAAACCAGCAAATGCAGGGAGATGCTTTCTCTGAACTCCCATCATCTGCCTAAACACAGATCCTCCAAAAGGAACTCACTGGTCATAAATCCCCTTCCCGTGAGTTTCAGCGGCCAAGGAAGTTGACTCTTATCATGGGAGAGAAGACTAAAAGTCAATACCACACCCAGACAAACTGTCACAAACCATCATACCTCCCATCTAGTCTTCTAAAGGCCAATTCATCTTCCTAAAACCCATTTACTCACCCTTAAGAGGTCTACATCCTCCTCCTCTTTCCCTATTAAGATGGTGTAATCCTGAATTCTGAGTTCCTTGGGGAGTTACTCATTTTTCTCTGGGTATCTTCCTTGTATACATGTTAATAGACTTCTGTTTGTTTTTTCTCTTGTTAATCTGTTGTGATTTATTTTATTTTTTTTTTAGAAGATTTTATTTATTCATTTGAGATACAGAAAGAGAGCACACGTAGTGGGAGAGGCAGGGGGAGAAGCAGAGGGAGAGGGAGAAGCAGGCTTCCCACAGAGCAGGGAGCCTGACGTAGGGCTTGATCCCAGGACCCTGGGATCATGACCTGAGCCGAAGGCAGACGCTTAACGATTGAGCCACCCAGGCGCCCCAATCTGTTGTGATTTATAAGAAATATATCTTTGTTCTTGGTCCTAAACCCTTGGAATTTCCTGAGTGATAAGAGCAATGGGAGCATGTTTTATTATATAATGTTGGGTCTCGTGTCCTCAGTTATGTTAATGAGGTGACTTTTGGATGGGGACTGGTTGCCAGGGGAATGAATACCTTGAACTGTGAATAAGGGAGAGGACCTTTTAGTCCCACGCCCTGATTTCCGGGGAGGGGAGGGGAGAAGAGGCTGAAGGTTGAATCAAATGCCAATGGCCAATGATTTAATCAATCATGTCTATGTAATATGACGCCTCCATAAAAGCCAAAAAGGAGGGAGTCTGGAGAGCTGCCTGGTTGGGGAACCAGAACACTTTCGCGTGCCACCCAAGCTCCACCAGAACAGAAACTCCTTTGTTTTGGATTTTGCCCTATGTATCTCTTCATCTGGTTGTTGATTTGTATCCTTCAGTAGCCTTTGTAATAAGCCCTAAGTAAGCTCTGGGTGGCTCTAGCCGAGTAATGGAACCCCAGGAGGGGGTCGTCGTGATTTTGTAGCCAGTTCGTTAGAAGCACAAGTAACAGCTTGGGCTTGTGACTGGCATGTGAGGAGGTGGACCTCTTGTGGGACTGGGTCCTCCACCTGTGGGATCTGAGGCCGTCTCCAGGTAGACAGTGTCAGAATTGGGCTGAACTGTAGGTCATCCAGTTGCTGTCTGAGAACTGCTTGTTAGTGGTGTGGGGAAAACCCTGCCACGTTGAAACTGGGTCCCAGAACACTTTATCTGTCTTTTATTATAGGAGTCTCAGATAAGACCTAAGAAAGGTAGAGGGAAAATTATTCTTTTTCCCTTGCAACTTCCCTTCCCCTCCTCTTCATCAGGACTAACCTGTTCCTGGCTGGTACTTCTGCCCCCAAATGTTTCAGGTGAAGAAGGGCTTACTTTTCATCTATTTATTTATATCTGTGATACATTCTGAAGATGATGATGTTGATGATGACAATAATTAACTCAGTTCTTTTATCTTAGGTAGAGAAGAATTAAGGTTCATCTGGTTGTTGTTTTTTTTAAGATTTTATTTATTTTGACAGAGAGAGGGAACACAAGCAGGGGGAGTGGGAGAGGGAGAAGCAGGCTTCCCGCCGAGCAGGGATCCCGATGTGGGACTCGATTCCAGGACCCTAAGATCATGACCTGAGCTGAAGGCAGACGCCCAACGACTGAGCCACCCAGGTGCTCCCGATTAATCTGGTTTTTGTAAAGAATTTTATTGTAGGGTGCCTGAGTGGCTCAGTTGGTTAAGCAACTGCCTTCAGCTCAGGTCATGATCCCGGGGTCCTGGGATCGAGTCCCACGTCAGGCTCCCTGCCCAGGGGGTGCCTACTTCTCCTTCTTCCTCTGTCCCTCCCCACCACTCTTGTGCGTACTCTCTCTCAAATAAATAAAATCTTTAAAAAAAGAATTTTATTGTAAAAGAGTACTTATTTATAAAAAAACCAAGCTTGTATAAAGGAAAAGGTAAAATTCTTCAGTCTTCCAGCCCACTCCTGTGCCACTTTCTGGAGGTGACCACTGTATACCAGTTTGCCATGTATTTTTCCAGGTGTATCTATACATTTACATACGCATGCATTTATGAACTCTTTATACAAAATCAATCACAATGTACATACATAACTTATTCTTTCTAACATTTATTTAGAATTCTACTCTAAGGATAAACTATAATTTAGGGATCATATAGTCTTTTACCTGAACTAAGACAAATTCTAATTCACAGGGGCTCCTGAGAACACAGGTGTATACTGGGACTGTCTCAGGAAAACCAAGTTTATGTTTACCTAAAAATGGAACTTCTACTGAGTCAAAAAATAGTATTTAAAATGATGTTGTCAAGAGTGCCTGGGTGGCTTAGTTGGTTGAGCATCTGACTCTTGGTTTCAGCTCAGGTCATGATCTCAGGGTTATGAGATAGAGCCTGAGTGGGGCTCCACGCCCCCGCTTTGGGCTCCATGTGGGGTTTGCTTGAGAGATTCTGTCTCTCCCTCCCCCTCTGCACCTCCCCACGCCCATGTTCTCTCTCTCTCAAATAAATAAATAAATAAATAAATAAATAAATAAATAAATAAATAAAATCTTAAAAAAAAAGAATAAAATGATGTTGTCAAACGGTCTTGGTCATGCCAATTTCTAATCTATCAACATATAAGGGCTTCTATTTCTTCAAACTTTCAAAATACTGAGCATTATATATAATAGTCTTTTAAAAAGAAGAAATCAAAGATATTCAACCTCATTGATTATTAAATGCAAATTAAAATAACATACAATTTCTTACTAATTTGGCAAATCCAAGAATAAAGACTCATTCATTTAAATTGAGAGAGAGAGCGTGAGCATGTAGGCACGCACATGCAGCAGGGGAGGGGCCAAGGGAGAGAATCCTTTAAGCCAACTCCCCACCAAGTGGGGAGCCTGACAGGGGCTCAGTCCCACAACCCATGCGATCATGACCGGAGCCAAAACCAAGAGTCCATGCCCAACCGACTGAGCCACTCAGACGCCCCCCTTTTCTTTCTTTCTTTTTTTTTTTAAGATTTTATTTATTTATTTGTCAGAGAGAGAGAGAGTACAAGCAGGGGGAGCAGCAGGCAGAGGGAGAAGCAGGTTCCCACTGAGCAGGGAGTCCAACGAGATACTCGATCCCAGGACCCTGGGATCATGACCTGAGCTGAAGGCAGAGGCTCAACCGACTGAGCCACCCAGGCATCAACCCCTTTCATTTCTTATTGGTCATTTGTATTTCACATTTCTATGAACTACTTGTTCATATCCTTTTTGTCTACATTTCTTTTGAATTATTGGTTCTTTTTTATTGATTTATAAAAGTTCTTTGCATATTGAAGGAATTAATTCTTTGGCCTATATTTGGCTAATATTTTTTTCCCAGCATAATGTTTGTATCTTGACTTTGTGGTTTTTTTAGCCTTATAAAATTTTTAAATCCTTATGTACATTTTTTGGTGACATTTGGATTTTACATCTGAGATTGCAAAAAACAAGAACAAAAAGTAATTTTTTCTGTATACTTTTTAGTTTCTTTTTTATTTTATTTTACTTTTTTTTTTAAAGATGTTTTATTTTTAAGTAATCTCTACACTCACTGTGGGACTGAAACTCACAACCCTGAGATCAAGAGTCACATGTTCCACTGACTGAGCCAGCCAGGCACCCCTAGTTTCTTTTTTAATTTTAAATTTTGAGCCACCTAAAATTGATTTTGGTTTAAAAAATAAATTCAGCTTTACTTGTTTCCATATTGTCTGGTCACTTTCCCTAACATCAATCACTGAATAGCGTGTCTCTCCCTTCCCCCTGCCATTTGAAATGCAACTATATCTTGTGCCAACCCTCCATATGTACTTGGTTCTATTTCTAACCTCTCTGTTTTCTTTTATTGATTTGTTTGGCTTTATACCAATAGTATCTTGCTATATAAAGTCTGCAGTCTTTCATATGTCTTAATATCTGGTAGGTTTATTTCCCTATCTTCAATTTTTTTCAGATTTTTCCTGATTGTTCACTCCTGCTTAAATTCTTCCAGTTGAATCCTCCTCTCTCCCCACCATTCCCAATACAGTTGTTATTTGATCAGTACTGCACTAAATTTGTAGATTAAGTCAAGGAGGATTTACATCTCTGTATCACTGAGTCTTTTTCAAGAATGAGCTGCACTTCCTGTTAAGGTTCTGTTTAACTACAGGGTGGTCATCAAGGAAAACATGGACAAACATATATATTATTATTTAGGTTACATTGCAATGCATGACATAGGCATTGTATTGTGACTTATTAACAATGTATGGTTTGGTGCACGGTGCAAAATTGTGATGAATGAGATGCATAACACTATATTTCCATTGATCCCAGCCGTGATCAGATGATTTGTGTCTCTGATTTCTGCTTGAATAAAACTGTATCCTGGGACACCTGGGTGGCTCAGTCGGTTAAGCCCCTGCCTTCTGCTCAAGTCATGATCCCAGGGTCCTGGGATTGAGTCCCGCATCATCGGGCTCCCTGCTCAGCGGGGAGCCTCCTTCTCCCCTGCCTGCAACTCCCCCTGTTTGTGCTCTCTCTCTGACAAATAAATCAATAAAATCTTTAAAAAGTTTTTTGAAAAAACCCTGCATCTTTAGCATACCCTAGAAGAATTAATCGAAAGGGCTCTGTTCATTAAAAAGAAAATCTTAGTATTAGCCCCATTTCCAGTTTTTTATGGCCATTTTGCATATTGCACCTAGGTAAAATGCTGGGCTGTCAGGGGAGGTGCCAATCTGGGGACACAAGTTGTACTCGGGCCTGCAGTGCCCCTTGGAGAAAGTCACATGAACCAGGCTGCTTTTTTCCTGTTCCCCTTCCCCTCCTCCTTCTGTTTGCTTAATTTGATTTTAAAAGTCTGCCTTTGTAATGAATGCTGTCTCTATTGGAGGGTATAACCTCATTGTTTAATGATATTAATTATATATGAAGCACAGGTAATGTACTTCTAAACTTGACCTACCGTGCCAATAATGTCCTGCGCCAGATCACTACATTAATTTGGCTCTTTGTTGCAAAAAGTGATATGAACTGAGGCACCAGGCCACAGTCAGCCCCTGCTGAGTACTAACGGCAGGGATTTGGTCCTGGCCCAGCTGGGATCCTCAGTGGGTGAGGCAGGAGGCTGCTGACGCTCTTTTTTTTTTTTTTTTTTTATCATCCAAAGTTCATAGTTTTTATTAATTAGAGTTCACTCTTGGTGTTATACATTCTATGGGTTTTGACTAATTTATAATGACAGGTACCCACCATTGTAGTACTATGCAGAGTATTTTCACCGTCCTAGAATCCTCTGTGCTCTGCCTATTCATCCCTCCCTTGCGTCTAACCCCTGGCAAGCCTGATCTTTTTC
>NW_027708461.1:0-334 GCF_054177405.1 Leptonychotes weddellii | reverse complement strand
TCTCTCTCCCTCCCTCCCTCAAAATAAATAAATCTTAAAAAAAAAAAAGGACTATACTGTGGAAAACAACCATTTCAAGGCTCTGGAAATCATTCAAAGGCAACAACGAATCAAATAGCATTTACTCTTGAAAAACTGCTAGACACTGGAGATGGGACAGTGGGGATCAATGGCCTTTTTTTTTTAATTTTATTTTATTATGTTAATCACCATACATTACATCATTAGTTTTTGATGTAGTGTTCCATGATTCATTGTTTGTGTATAACACCCAGTGCTCCACTCAATACGTGCCCTCTTTAATGCCCATCACCAGGCTAACCCATCCCCCCAC
>NW_027708460.1:0-334 GCF_054177405.1 Leptonychotes weddellii | reverse complement strand
CAGCGCCTACTTAAAATGTATGTATCTTTGGCATCTGCCGTAGGGATGTGCGCAGGTGCTGTGCATGTGGCCGTGAACAGGACAGGCAAAGCCCTGCTCACCGACGTGACCTGCGTGCGCACGGGGGGCCGGACCAGCTGCACGCGGGGACAGCTCCCACGGAGTAAGACGCAGGGGAGGTGCCGGGAGGACACCCGGGTGACACAGGGGGGGTCCTCGAGGGGAGCCCTGAACGGCACGAGCACGGGGCCGCGCACAAGTGGACGGAGACCAGGGCAGGGCTCCCGGCACTCCGCTGTCGCTGGGATCTGTCCCTGCTCCCTCTGCTCTGGTT
>NW_027708459.1:0-334 GCF_054177405.1 Leptonychotes weddellii | reverse complement strand
TTTTTTTTTTTAATGGAAGTAAAGATGAGAGTCTTTATCAAATTTTATAACAACACTAAAGAAAACAAAATAAAGTAGAACTCAGATATTTGTGTACGTGCATGTGTATGTATGTGCAAGGCTGTGTGAGGGGAAATGTAGGAAGGGGGTGAAGAAGAATCAAATATGTCAATAAAAAAAAAAAATGAAATGCAAGCCATTGGCTTTGGAGACCAGCAGAAGTTTCTGACTGTAGAAAAATGCCTTCATCCTGGAACTGAAGCCTGGTGGTGTGTACCCTGCCTTAGAGCAGTCCCATTACCCACCATATAGGGAGATGTTCCAGAGCACCGCC
>NW_027708458.1:0-334 GCF_054177405.1 Leptonychotes weddellii | reverse complement strand
TTTTTTTTAAAGATTTTATTTATTTATTTGAGACAGAGAGAATGAGAGAGACAGAGAGCACATGAGAGGGGGGAGGGTCAGAGGGAGAAGCAGGCTCCCTGCCGAGCAGGGAGCCCAATGCGGGACTCGATCCCAGGACTCCAGGATCATGACCTGAGCCGAAGGCAGTCGCTTAACCAACTGAGCCACCCAGGCGCCCTGCATAGAATTTTTTTTAAGTCCCAAGGGAGGATTACTGAGCTGTAAAATATTATAATTTTGCATTGAATCCTCTCTTGGGACTTAAAAAAATTCTATGCTGCTGTATTACCTTCTGATATTTCCAGTTTTGAGC
>NW_027708457.1:0-334 GCF_054177405.1 Leptonychotes weddellii | reverse complement strand
ACCGTTAACATTCTTAAAAGCCCTATTATTTTAACAGAGAAATTTTGCTGGACCTACCCTTAAGATCCTTAAAGGCCTTTGTCTGAGGCCCCACCTTGAATCTTTCTGAGGTCCTAACCATTATCAGACAGTTATACCTTTGGCTTACTCCTTAGAATGTGTTTTCCCGAAAATGCCCTGCAGTGGGTCTCTGCCCAGAAGACATCTTCTTAATTTTGGCGTTGTTGCTCATCTGGAGTGGATGAGACTAAGAGATCTAGTTTTGAGCCCAGCAAGCCCTGGGTCATTCATACATAACATTTCATCTTTAATTTAACCTCTCCCCTCCTGCATT
>NW_027708456.1:0-334 GCF_054177405.1 Leptonychotes weddellii | reverse complement strand
TGAAAGTCAATTTTTCCTGCACTATTAAATTCTCACTTGGTTAGCCTTCATGTCACAGAGTCATTAGATAGCAAAAGCCTCTCTACTTTGAATACTGGAGGCCCCAAAAGAT
Source organism: Leptonychotes weddellii (assembly GCF_054177405.1). Taxonomy (NCBI): domain Eukaryota; kingdom Metazoa; phylum Chordata; class Mammalia; order Carnivora; family Phocidae; genus Leptonychotes; species Leptonychotes weddellii. Next base: position 222 of record NW_027708456.1, on the reverse strand, counting down.
TTGAACATACAAATGAAGTGTGCGTTCTAGGAAGCACCATTTCCGCCATATGCATACTCATCAGCACAGACTTCCAAAGGACTCTGGACTTTTGTCAAGAATAGGTATAAGTGGTACTTATGGGCATTGGTGGTCCTTGCACCATGGGCCAGGTAGAATGAAGCCCACTGCAGGATCTGATTCAGACGTGGATATCTGGATCAGATACCCAAGAATCATTTA
>NW_027708455.1:0-334 GCF_054177405.1 Leptonychotes weddellii | reverse complement strand
TTGGGGGGTCTCTCATCACCACACAATCTGTAAGTGTGCCCCATTTTTCAAAATGTTCTCTTAAACTATCATCTGTAGTTTCAGAGCTCAAGCCACCAACTAGCGGTTTTCTCAACTGCTCTGGTTCCTTTGGATTGCCCCTCGGTAGGGTTCTTAAATGTAAGAACTGTATTGACATTTATCTAAATAGAAGTTATGTGTAACTTAACTGCATAGGAAGGAAGCTCATCAGAATTAAAAATAGCCAAATAGAGCTGAAATTGAATATGACCAAATCACACATACCAAAAGACAAAATGAACAAAATTCCAAGAAGGGCATTTAAAGAAAGGCT
>NW_027708454.1:0-334 GCF_054177405.1 Leptonychotes weddellii | reverse complement strand
TCAAGAATGAAAACTTTTGAGTAGAAAAACTTAGATGAAAAATTAGTAACATTTTACCCAGATAATACATCCTAATCTTCTCAATCATACAATTAAAAATTCCTTAATATTCTCATTTAAAAAAAATTTTTCTAAAGATTTTATTAATTGATTTCTATACCCAATGTGGGGCTCAAACTCAAAACCCCGAGATTCAGAGTTGCATGCTCTATCGACTAATAAACCAGCTCGGCACCCCAATATTCTCAAATTTTTGACGACTGTTTATAATTAGCAACAAATTCAATACTCATGCTCAGAATAGAATGAAGATTTGTCTTCATTTCATAGCTAT
>NW_027708453.1:0-334 GCF_054177405.1 Leptonychotes weddellii | reverse complement strand
GTGCAGAATAAGAGACAACTCTGTGCATTTCAGGGAGCCAAGCTGCTCCAGTCCCCAGTCACTACAAACCAGTGGCACCCACTCAACTACCGTGACACGGATATGACTCTGTCATGTTTCCAAAGTGCCCCTACAGGTGATCCTATTTTTGCTCACTGTGATGGTTAACTTTACCTATCACTTGACTAGGTAGGCTAAGGGATCCCCAGATAGCCAGTAACACATTGTTTCTGGGTGTGTCTGTAAGGATGTTTCTGGAGGGGATTAGCATTTGAATCAGTAGACTGAGTAAAGAGGCTTGCCCTCTTCCAACATGGGAGCACATCATCCAATT
>NW_027708452.1:0-334 GCF_054177405.1 Leptonychotes weddellii | reverse complement strand
ACCACCTCACACCAGTCAGAATGGCTAAAATTAACAAGTCAGGAAACAACAGATATTGGCAGGGATGAAGAGAAAGGGGAACCCTCCTACACTGTTGGTGAGAATGCAAGCTGGTGCAGCTACTCTGAAAAACAGTATGGAGGTTTCTCTAAAAGTTGAAAATAGAGCAACCCTACGACCCGGCAAATTGCACTACTGGCTATTTACCCCAAAGATACAAATGTAGTGATCCAAAAGGGTATGTGCACCCCGATGTTTATAGCAATGTCCACGACAGCCAAACTATGGAAAGAGCCAAGATGTCCATCGACAGATGAACAGATAAAGAAGTTGT
>NW_027708451.1:0-5973 GCF_054177405.1 Leptonychotes weddellii | reverse complement strand
GGGCGCCTGGGTGGCTCAGTTGGTTAAGCGACTGCCTTCGGCTCAGGTCATGATCCTGGAGTCCCGGGATCGAGTCCCGCATTGGGCTCCCTGCTCGGCAGGGAGTCTGCTTCTCCCTCTGACCCTCCTCCCTCTCATGCTCTCTGTCTCTCATTCTCTCTCTCTCAAATAAATAAATAAAATCTTTAAAAAAAAAAAAGAAAAATTAAAAAAAAATAAAATAAAATCAGTTTGGCTGTTTTAAAATCCTGGGCTCACATTTTCTTGCTTTGCATCTTTTTTTTTTTTAAAAGATGCATTTATTTTATTTGAGAGATAGAGAGAGAGAGAGAGAGCAGGGGCAGGAGGAGGGGCAGAAGGAAAGGGAGAGAATCCTCAAGCAGACTCTCTGCTTAGTGAAGGGCTTGACTTGGGGTTCAATGTGGGGCTTGATCCCAGGACTCTGAGATTGTGACAGGAGCCGAAATCAAGAGCTGGCTGTCTAAATAACTGAGCCACCCCGGAACCCCTTCTTGCTTTGCATCTTAAATAGATTTCTTCAGTTCTCTTTGGAGTAAGCATTGCTATCAACACTGATGGTGATCTGATTTTCAGTCCCTTTTATATTATGTCCTGTCATGCCCTTTTTGCCCAGCTGCCCAAAGGAATTATTTATTTGGCTTTAAAGTTCAGTACTTTTACTAGGATATGTCTTGGTATTGATCATTCTGGATTGATATTCTCAGGTGCACACTGTGCTCTTTCAATATGTAGTTCCAAATCTCTTTTAACCCCTATATTTCAGGAAAGTTTTCTGCAATTACAGATTTCAAAATTTGTTCTGTTTCTTTACTCTTGTTTTTTCCTTCAGGTATTCCTGTTACCCATATGCTGACTTTTTTGCATACTTGTCACTTCTAGAAAAATCCTTTTGGCCTCTTTTTAAATTTCCTTATGATTAAAAAAAAATCCTCCTATTTCTTCCAAGACATTAACTGTTGTGTTGTTTACTCTTATGTTCCCTGAAGTTTGCCTTCATTTCTCAGATGATTTTCTTTCATTTTGAATTATTTCCTGAGTCCTCTGTTTCCTTCATTTCCCTTTCCTCCCCCCCACACAGTGGTGAGACCAGGCAGGGCTCTGGCCACACAGTGGTTGTCCTACTTGCTTTTAGTTGGGGGCTTTGGGGCAAACACTTTATCGTCTAGTTTTGTTCTAAGTTTGTCCAGGTGTTTTTGGGTTTGCTTTCTAATTGCCATATTATTTTCATTACTTTTGAAGAGATTCAAAACTTTTGTCACTGCTGCTGCCTTCCCAGAAGCCCCTTAAGTCCCCATGTATTTGATGACATTAGGCATGTTACTAAAAGCCATCCTCATGGTAGGATGGCTGCAGTAACTTAGCTACAACTAGAGGGATGTGAATCACATAAACGCATCCCCAACTCAACTTCCCCTAAATGCCTCTGACCACCCAGTGCCACTCAACATGCAAGGATGTGAGGGAGGCAGGTTGGAGTCTCAAGTGCCTGCAGTTATAGTAGTTTACTATGGCAGACTTTACAAAAACATATGACCATGTGAACATGTTGCTGGGACCCCTCCCGAGACCTTGGAAAGGACAGGTGTCTGCCATTTTGTAAAGATTAAATAAACCAGAGTGTATCCGTAAGACAGAATATGCACAGCCACGGAAAACAATCTTTTTGATTTTAAAAATAATCTCTTTGTAATAATAAATGTGCATGCCAGAAAAATTAGAAAATTTAGATAAAAATACATAAAATAAGAAAATAAAAACATTGTATTCCTCTCACAGAGAGGTGACCACTGTTAATACCTTAGCCATGTATCTTTGCAGATTTTGAAATATTTTAATGACAGTTAAAACTGCACATAAATGATGTGAAGTGAAAAAAATCAGCACAAGTTGTGTCAATAATGATACTGAGTTGTGAAGTTATGTATACATTGGAAAGTATTAAATGAAATATACCAAAAATGTTAACAGGGCTTATTTGTGGATCATAGGTTTAGGGTGATCGTTATTTTCTCATTTCCTATATTTCCTACAACAGGCATGCAGACTTTTCTAATCAGAAAAAAATGAATCATTTAAAAAAGTAATTATAGTTTTTTGAAAGTGAGATGCAATTGTGAGCGTATATAAAATCAGATAAACAGCTTATTTTGTGTCCGATGATTATGTAGCTGCATTATGTTATTTCATGTTCTCCTTCCTCAAAAAAAAAACAAAAACAAAACCCAAATCAGATCAGATTATGATTTTGTTCCCTGACATTAACACGTGGGCATTACAGGAGCGTGTATGTCACATGGTCAATTCATTGGCAGGAGGATTATGTCCTCAGGGGAATAAATTCGAAATTCTCAAGGTACTTTGCTCTGGTAATCAGGACTTTATTTATCTCTAAGCTAAAAGAGGGGATTGAATTCTTTAACAATGATCAGAAAATGCTTTTAGGAAGATTCCTTTCCTATTAAAAATTTTCTTAAAGTTGCAGTAAACACTGAGTGACCTGCCCATGCACGTGAAGCCTACAGAAGGCTTGAGAGGATGGTTTCCTTTGCCTTGAAAGACACAGAAAGAATGTCACAAGATCCATGGAGGAAAAATAATTTGTAAGAGGAAAAGGTTGAATAGGGGCAATCAATGCTCCTTGACTCCAACCTGCCTCCCTCACATCTTTGCCTGTGATGACATATTAGCAAGGTTTCCTGTCACAGTTACTTTTCGGGACTTTGATTTTCCAGGTAAATGTCAGTTGGTAACAAAACTCCCACCATTGGCCACAGAGTGTTCCCTAACTATTTGAGGAACTTAAGCCTTAAATTAAAATCAGACTTATGCAACTTAACTGTATTTTAACAGTTTGATTTAAGTTCAAGTTCTGTGTTTGAAAGGTGAGAGTGTCTTTAATTTTTTAGTAATGTAAATTGGAAGGTCACCCAGCCGCTGAAGGCCTGAATATGCTTCCAGTGAGAAAACCCCAGACCATGCCCACTGAACCCTACCCTTTCTTTGTGGCTGCTGGAGATATCGGGATATTTTCCATGGTTCATACCATTGCACTTACACTGTTGAAACACAATGGTTGAATGCCATCCCCATGCCACTGCCCACAGGGGAAGACCCCACTTCCCAGAACAATGGCTGCCCCCTCTCCTAGACAAGAAAGTCAGCAGGAGCCCTTGTCCAGCAGAGCTTAGGAAGGAGTCCTCTGTGCTCCTCTCTTCAGCTTCTGGGGAGGCTGAGAGGATGAGGGGACATTCCTGCTTGCTCCTGTGTGACTCTTCTAGATCTAGGCATCCAGACCCACTCAGACAAGAAAGAATCTACTCATAGTTCCATGTTCAGAACTAAAAGGTGCATGTTTACTCAGACCAGATAGTAGATAATTACAGCTTTGGCTGTGGGGGAAAGCCACTGCTTGGACAGTAATAAATATTACAGTGAATATTATTTGTGGTTCTTTTTACCTATAAATCATATGAGAGAAGTTAAGTTGTGAGCTGTGTATCTTCACAAACAAACCACTGTTTAACAATTTTCTGGACACTGATGAGTATAAGCTACCTTTTCAGTTTATTGGGGAAAGCCTTATGGGTGAGAACTAGGTGTTCACTCATTATGAGACTGAAATATCAAAGAATTTCTATGCAGATCTCACAAAAATCTTTCTGGAGTCCAAGGGATTTGCTCACATATATGAGACTTACTGGTAGTAAGAGTCTCTTTATATGCCGTATACAGGCATACTTTTATCTTTAAAACTTTTTTTTTAAAGATTTATTTATTTGAGAGAGAGTGGGAGCAAGAGTGAGAGCAAGGGTGAGAGAGAGAGAGAGAGAGTGAGCTGGGGGGAGGGGGAGAGGGAGACTCCCCGCTGAGCAGGGAGACTGATGTGGGACTCAATCCCAAGACCTTTGGATCATGACCTGAGCCAAAAGCAGACGTTTAACTGACTGAGCCACTCAGGCACCCAGGCATACTTTATTTCCTTTTGCAGATACTGTGTTTTTCACAAATTAAAGGTCTGTGGCAACCCTGTGTGGAGCAAGTCTATAGGCACCATTTTTCCAACAGCATTTGCTCACTTCGTGTCTCTGTGTCACATTTTGGTAATTTTTGCAATATTTTAAACTTTTAAAATTGTTATTATATTTGCTGTGATGATCTGTGATCAGTGATCTTTGATGTTACTGTTGTAATTGTTTTGTCCATGAACTGTGCCCGTATGATGGTGAACTTGACTGATAAATCTTGTCTGTGTTTTGACTGCTCCACCAACCAGCCAATTTCCCACCCCTCTCCCTCTTCTTGGGTATCCCTTCCCTGAGACACAGCAATATTGAAATTAGGCAATCAATAACCCTACAATGGCTTCTAAGTTTTCAAGTGAAAGGAAGAGTTGCAAGTCTCTCACTTTAAATCAAAAGCTAGAAATGATTAAGCTTAGTGAAGAAAGTATGTCTAAGGCTGAGATAGGCCAAATAGTTGGCCTTGCATCAAACAACAACAGATTTTCAATGTAATTGAAAATAGTCTTTTATTGGAAGAAGATGTCATTTAAGACTTTCATAGCTAGAGAGGAAAAATCAATGCCTGGCTTCAAAACTTCAAAGGACAGACTAACTCTCTTGTTGGGGGCTAATGCATCTGGTGACTTAAGCCAATGCTCACTTACCATCCTGAAAACCCTAGGGTCCTTTAAGAATTATGCTAAATCTACTCTGCCTCTGCTCTTTAATGGAACAACAAAGCTTGGATGACTGTACATCTGTTTACAACATGATTTACTGAATATTTTCAGCCCACTGTTGAGACCTACTGCTCAGAAAAAAAGATTCCTCTCAAAATATTACTGTGCATTAACAATGAACCTGACCACCCAAGAGCTCTGATGGGATGTCCAATGAGATTAATGATGTTTTTGTGGGTTTCTTTTGTTATTTGTTTTTTTGTTGTTGTTGTTTGTTTTTGTTTTTTAGAGAGGCAGGGGATAGGCAGAGAGAGAGGGAGAGAATCTTAAGCAGGCTCCACACCCGCCCCACCCAATCTCACAACCCTGAGATCATGACCTGAGCCAAAATCAAGTCAGATGCTTAACTGACCGAGCCACCCATGTGCCCAAAGGTTAAAGTTGTTTTCATGCCTGCTAACACAACAACCATTCTGCATCCCATGGATTAAGGAGTTATTTTGACTTTCAAGTCTTATTATTTAAGAAACATACTTTGTAAGGCTACAGCTGCTATAAAATTGTGATTCTTCTGATGGATCTGGGCAAAGTAAATAGAAAACCTTCTGGAAAAAATTCACCACTCTAGATGCCATTAAGAACACAATTCACAGGAAGAGGTTGAAATATCAATGTGAACTAGAGTTTGGAAGTAGTTGATTCCAGCCCTCATGGATGATTTTCAGGGGTTCAAGACTTCAGTCAAAGCAGTAACGGCAGACATGGTGGAAATAGGAAGAGAACTAGAATCAGAAGTGGAGCCTGAAGATGGGACTGAGTTGCTGCAATCTCATGATAAAACTTTAATGGATGAGGAGTTGTTTCTCATGGATAAGCAAAGAAAGAGGTTTCTTGAGATGGGATCTACTCCTGGTGAAGATGCTGTGAAGATTATTGAAATAACAATGGAAGATTTAGAATAGCACATAAACATAGTTGATAAAGCAGCAGTAGGTTTGAGAGGATTGACTCCAGTTGTGAAAGAAGTTCGACTGTGCATAAAATGCTATCAAAGAGCATCCCCTGCTACAGCAAAATTGTTTGTGAAAGGAAGACTCATTTGATTCAGCAAACTTCATTTTTGTCTTCTTTTAAGAAATTCCCATAGCCAAAGAAGAAGAAGAAGGTAGCGGGAGGGGAAGAATGAAGCGGGGGAAATCAGAGGGGTAGACGAACCATGAGAGAGGATGGACTCTGAAAAACAAACTGAGGGTTCTAGAGGGGAGGGGGGT
>NW_027708450.1:0-334 GCF_054177405.1 Leptonychotes weddellii | reverse complement strand
ATCGCCTCGGATTCACTTCTCCGCACGTCCTACCTTCCAGAAAGTGGTCGCTTTTCTGTTCAGAGAGTTGTTGCTATTCCTTTCTTCGATCTCCTGTTGGGTTTGTAGGTGTTCAGAATGGTTTGATCCCTATCCAGCTGAATTCCTGAGAGGAGACGAAGTCCAGGTCTCCTACTCCTCCGCCATCTTGCTCCGCCCCCTTATTCATTTAATTTTATTCACATGGGCTAATGGGGTTTATTTTATTTAATGAGTTATCCATTTTATCATAATTTATTTTGAAGTTTATATAGATTTTACTATTTGGGGGCTCTTCCAATTTGGCTTTTTTTTT
>NW_027708449.1:0-334 GCF_054177405.1 Leptonychotes weddellii | reverse complement strand
TCATGAACAGATGAGGAATAGAATGAAACATATAAAAAAGACCCCAGTGGAACTTTTGTGGTTGGAAAATTGTAACACAGAATGGGATTAACAACAAATAAGATACCACAGAAGAAAAGATTAGTGACGTTGAAGATGTACCAATAGAAACTCTTTAAAGCACAGAGGGGAAAGATGGAGAAAAATACACAGAACATCCGTGACTTGGGGGGTGATATCAGGTGGTCCCACATACATGTAATAGAAGTCCAAGAAATAGAGAGGAAGGGGACAGAAAAAGCATTTGAAAAAATAATGACCAGGAAGTTTCCATCATGGGTGTAAACTACAAGCC
>NW_027708448.1:0-334 GCF_054177405.1 Leptonychotes weddellii | reverse complement strand
GGGTCTGTCCATACATATTTATAATGTACAACACTCTATGGTTTACAGAATGAAACTGACTCCTTGTGCTATGTTGTGAGGGTGTGCATATGTCCTGGTCATTCACCATGATTAGAGTGCCTATCAAGTCACTACTCGAGTGCCAATACCAAGGGGAGGTCTTGCTTGTCATGCTATGATGCTTTTTTTTAAAGAGTGGATCCATGACAGCAAACTTCAGAAAAAATAAAGTTATCAGGGATACAGGGTCATTACATAATGAAAAAGGAGTCAATTCTCCAAGAAGATGTAACAATCCTTAATGTGTGTACACCTGACAACAGAGAGTCAAAAT
>NW_027708447.1:0-334 GCF_054177405.1 Leptonychotes weddellii | reverse complement strand
GGGTTGGGAATTATTTTCTCCTCCTCTGTTTTCTGAGAAAATTTGTGTAGAATTGATACTATTCTTCCCTTAAATATTTGGCAGAATTCACCAGGGAAGCCTCTGAACTGGCATTCATTGTGGGAAGGTTTGAAACTACACTTTCTTCCATGTTACAGTGTCATGGGTTACAGTGTTACAACATTACGTGTACGTGTTACAGTGTTGCATGTTACATGTTAACATGTTACAGTGCCAGCCAGGCTTCTGCTGCTTCTCATATGACCTTCGATCATTTGTGTTTTCAAGGAACTTACGCATTTCATCAAAATTGTGGCATTTACTGCTGGGCTGT
>NW_027708446.1:0-334 GCF_054177405.1 Leptonychotes weddellii | reverse complement strand
CAGCGCCTACTTAAAATGTATGTATCTTTGGCATCTGCCGTAGGGATGTGCGCAGGTGCTGTGCATGTGGCCGTGAACAGGACAGGCAAAGCCCTGCTCACCGACGTGACCTGCGTGCGCACGGGGGGCCGGACCAGCTGCACGCGGGGACAGCTCCCACGGAGTAAGACGCAGGGGAGGTGCCGGGAGGACACCCGGGCGACACAGGGGGGGTCCTCGAGGGGAGCCCTGAACGGCACGAGCACGGGGCCGCGCACAAGTGGACGGAGACCAGGGCAGGGCTCCCGGCACTCCGCTGTCGCTGGGATCTGTCCCTGCTCCCTCTGCTCTGGTT
>NW_027708445.1:0-334 GCF_054177405.1 Leptonychotes weddellii | reverse complement strand
CACAGTCAGTAATCATGAATTGTATATATTTTGTTTTTATTTTAATTTAAAGTATATAAACATTCAGTTGCCAGTTTTTTTTTATATTGGACCAAGGTCTTTCCTTTATGTATATTCCACTAGCATTCACTTCATCATTTTTAAATTGATCACACCCATGATCCATCCTCTACAATTTCCACTTTGGGTCTCTGTGGATTGAGGAACAATTAGTGCAAATTCCTAGACTTTTATAGTTATTTTCTTCCACCTCTCCAAGTCTTCTGGTTATCTAGCCCACATCAAATATGCACAAGGTTTTTCCCTTTTTAAAAAATTTATTTTATTTATTTTT
>NW_027708444.1:0-334 GCF_054177405.1 Leptonychotes weddellii | reverse complement strand
CTAAAACTTTAAAATTTTAGGTTGCCTAAAAGCGTTGGGAAAACGATTTTAAAAGTTTACCTACAAACCCCTCTCTTATTTACATCTATCCGATTTACTTGTTCTTAACAATTATGCTTAGATTACCTATAAAACTTCATGAGACCTCAAAGTCAGTCATTCTCCTAAGGGGTGTGTGTGTGTGTGTGTGTGTGTGTGTTTAACATTTTGTAACAGAGATAACATCAACTTCCTTGGATTTAAGTAAACCCAGGCAGAATCAAAGTTTTAATTTTAATACTAATAACTCTAAAGATGTGTATTTTAATTAAACCAATAACCTTAAATTAGCTTT
>NW_027708443.1:0-334 GCF_054177405.1 Leptonychotes weddellii | reverse complement strand
TATCAAGATAAAATCAGAAAGCATAAATCTTATTTTGTTGGAAGTCAGGATAGTGGTTGCCTGAAGGATGGAGGGAATGATGACTGACAGGCACATAAAATAATTTCTGATAATTTTTATCTACATTTTGGTTACATGAGTCTGTTAACTTTGGGGTCATTCATTGGACCTGTATACTTACCATTTGTAACTATTTGTATATTTTTGAAGGTGTATTATATGTCAATTAAGAAAATTTTTTAAAAAGCCAAGAAGATGTGGTCCATATATACAATGGAATATTACTCAGCCACCAGAAAGGATGAATACCCAACTTTTGCATCAACATGGATGG
>NW_027708442.1:0-334 GCF_054177405.1 Leptonychotes weddellii | reverse complement strand
TTTTTTTTTTTTTAAAGATTTTATTTATTTATTTGAGACAGAGAGAATGAGAGACAGAGAGCATGAGAGTGAGGAGGGTCAGAGGGAGAAGCAGACTCCCTGCCGAGCAGGGAGCCTGATGCGGGACTCGATCCTGGGACTCCAGGATCATGACCTGAGCCGAAGGCAGTCGCTTAACCAACTGAGCCACCCAGGCGCCCTTGGCTTTTATATTTTTGTTCTATGTTTTCACATCATCTCTCTCTTCATCTGGCATTTTTATAAGGACAACTTTGTATTGGATTAGGGGCCATTCCTCCAGTATGATCTAATCTTAATTAATTATGTCTGCAAT
>NW_027708441.1:0-334 GCF_054177405.1 Leptonychotes weddellii | reverse complement strand
CCACAAATTTCATCAATTAAAACAACACAAACTCATTCTTTTACAGTTTTGGAGGTCAGAAGTCCAAAATCATTACAACTGGGCTAATGTCAAGTGTTTGGCAGGGTTAGTTCCTTTCTGAGACCCTGGGGGAAAAAGCTGTTTTTTGCCTTTTTCAGCCTTAATGGCTGCTTGTATTTCTTGGCGCTCTCTCTCTCTCCTTTTTTTTTTTTTTTTTTCAGTAGGCTCCACACAGGGCTTGAACTCACAACTCTAGGATAAGATGGGAGCTGAGATCAAGAGTTGGATGCTCCCCCGACTGAGCCACCCAGGCGCCCCTCTTGTTACTTTATTT
>NW_027708440.1:0-5974 GCF_054177405.1 Leptonychotes weddellii | reverse complement strand
GATTTGTGACCTAGGATGTGATCTATTCTGGAGAATGTTCCACGGGCACTAGAGAAGATTGTGTATTCCGTTGTTTTGGGATGGAATGTTCTGAATATGTCTGTGAAGTCCATTTGGTCCAGTGTGTCATTTAAAGTCTTTATTTCCTTGTTGATCTCTTGCTTAAATGATCTATTTCAGTGAGGGGGGTGTTAAAGTCTCCCACTATTATTGTATTGTTGTTGATGTGTTTCTTTGCTTTTGTTATTAATTGGCTTATATAGTTGGCTGCTCCCATGTTAGGGGCATAGATTTTTACAATTGTTAGATCTTCTTTTTGGATAGACCCTTAAGTATGATATAGTATCCTTCCTCATCTCTTATTATACTCTTTGGTTTAAAATCTAATTTGTCTGATATAAGGATTGCCACCCCAGCTTTCTTTTGCTGTCCATTAGCATGGTAAATGGTTTTCCACCCCCTCACTTTCAATCTGGAAGTGTCTTTGGGTCTAAAATGATTCTCTAGCATACAGCATATCAATGGGTCTTATTTTTTAATCCAATCTGATAGCCTGTGTCTCTTGGTTGGGGCATTTAGCATATTTACATTCAGAGTAACTCTTGATGTGAATTTAGTGCCATTGTACTGCCTGTAAGGTGACTGTTACTGTATATTGTGTGTGTTCCTTTCTGGTCTATGTTACCTTTAGGCTCTCTCTCTCTTTTTTTTTAAAGATTTTATTTATTTATTTGACAGAGAGATAGATAGAAGAGCACAAGCAGAGGGAGTGGCAGAGGGAGAGGGAGAAGCAGGCTCTGCACTGAGCAGGGAACTCGATGCAGGACTCGATCCCAGGACCCTGAGATCATGACCTGAGCCGAAGGCAGACGCTTAACCATTTGAGCCACCCAGGCGCCCGGCTCTCTCTTTGTTTAGAGGATCCCTTTCAATATTTCTTGTAGGGCTGGTTTCGTGTTTGCAAATTCCTTTAGTTTTTGTTTGTCCTGGAAGATTTTATCTCTCCTTCTATTTTCAAATACAGACTAGCTGGATATAGTATTCTTGGCTGCATATTTTTCTCATTTAGTGCTCTGAATATATCATGCCTGTCCTTTCTGGCCTGCCAGGTCTCTGTGGATAGGTCTTTTGCCAATCTAATGTTTCTACTGTTTTAGGTTACAGATCTCTTCTCCCGAGCTACCTTCAGGATTTTCTCTTTGTCTGTGAGCCTCATAAGTTTTACTATTAGATGTCGGGGTGTTGACCTCTTTTTATTGATTTTGAGAGGATTTTCTGTGCCTATTGGATTTTGATGCCTGTTTCCTTCCCCCAAATAGGGAAGTTCTCTGCTATAATTTTCTCCAGTGTACCTTCTGCCCCTCTCTTTCTTCTTCTGGGATCCCAATTATTCTAATGTTGTTTCATCTTATGGTATCGCTTATCTCTCGAATTCTGCCCTCGTGATCCAGTAGTTGTTTAACTCTCTTTTTCTCAGCTTCTTTATTTTCCATCATTTGGTCTTCTATATCACTAATTCTCTCTTCTGCCTCATTTATCCTAGCAGTTAGAGCCCCCATTTTTGATTGCACCTCATTAATAGCCTTTTTGTTTTTGACTTGGTTAGATTTTAGTTCTTTTACTTCTCCAGAAAGGGTTTCTCTAATAACTTCCATGTTTTTTTCAAGCCCAGCTAGTATCTTTAAAATCATCATTCTGAAGTCCAGTTTCGACATCTTACTAATGTCCATATTTTGTAGGTCCCTGGTAGTCGGTACTCCGTCTTGTTCTTTTCGTTGAGATGTTTTTTTCCATCTTGTTATTTTGTCCAGAGGAGAATAGATGAATGAGAGAACAAAATGCTAACACGGTACAAATGTCTCCAGAAAATATACTCTAAGCAAATCAGAAAAGTCCTGAAACCAGGGGAAAAGAAAGGGAAAGAAAGTAAAAAGAAAAAGAAAGAAAAAAAAAAGAAAAAGAAAAAGATAAAAATAAACAAAAACAGAACAAAACAAATAAAAACCAATATGATCAAATATGATCAGTCCGGTGCATAGATCAGTGCCACACACTAGATTTTGGGTGTATTTTGGTCTGTTAGAAGAAAGTGCCTCCCAAAATTTTAAAGAAAGAAAAACTTATATATGTACAAAAATAAGGGTTAATATGATGTAGGGATGGAATATGACAGTAAAGATGAAAATTATAAAAGATTTTATAAAAGGAATTGATAAGTTGTTTGAAAAAAGAAAGAGGAGGATTTAGAAAAAAAAGAAAGAAAAAAAGGAGAGAATGTGATTAGGTCAGAGAGTAGAACAAAGCCATACACTAGAGATTTAAAATCTCAAAATTCTAAAGAGAGAACTTATATATATATATGCCAAAAATAAGGGTAACTACTATGAAGGGATAGAATATGACTCTAAAAATGAAAATAAAAATGTTTTTTAAAAAAGGGATTGATAAGATGTTGGTTGAAAAGAGAAAAAGAAAAATTCAAAAAAAATTAACTTTGAAAGACTAAAGAATCATGGTAAAAAGGCCATGAATTCTATGTGCAGTATTCCCCTAGCGCTGGAGTTCTGCCGTTCTCATTGATCGGTAAAGTTGGTCTTGGCTGGCTGTTCTTGCTTATCTTCTGCGGGAGGGGCCTGTTGCTGTGGTTTCCATATGTCTTTGCTGGAGGCGGAATTGCCCTGCCCTTGCCGGTCCGGGCTAAGTAATCTGCTCGAGTTTGCTCTCGGGAGCTTTTGATCTCTGCAAGCTTTCCGTTGGGCTTTGGAGGATGAGAGTGAAAATGGTGGCCTCCCAATCTCCGCCTCAGAAGAGCTGAAAACTCGGGGCCCCACTCCTCAGTGAACCCCCCAGCAAAAAGCAGTCAATCACTCCCATCTCCCCGGTCTCCGTGTTTTTTTGCTTTTGTTATTAATTGGCTTATGCTCACCCGGCCTGTGACCGAACGTTTCTGTCTCTGGCGCATGAACCCGTGTGGAGTCTCCGAACCCAGCAGATCCCTGCGGTGCACTCCCGTGCTGCTCCTCCCAGGGGAGGAAGGGGGGTCTCCCCAGATCTGGCGCTTGTTGGGTCCCTGCTGGAAGAGCAGTGGCCCGACTGTGCCCCGGATCACGGTTTATGGCAACCCTGAGCTGAGAGCCTGCGCCTCGGCTCTGTCTCTGCATCTGGCTTCCCCGCTCTGATACCTGGGAGCTCTGGTGCACTCAGGCACCCCCGGTCTTACTGTGACCCCAAGGGTCCTGAGACCACACTGTCCCACGAGGGTTCCACCCCCTGCTTAGCCACTGGAGCGACGTCCCGCAGCAGAGCTGACTTCTAAAAGTTCCGATTTTGTGCTCTGGAGCTCTATCACTTACCAGAAGTGGCGGACGGAGGCCCCCTCCCCTGCCTTCTACCCTCCTGAATATCGCCTTGGATTCACTTCTCCGCATGTCCTACCTTCCAGAAAGTGGTCGCTTTTCTGTTCAGAGAGTTGTTGCTATTCTTTTCTTCGATCTTCTGTTGAGTTCGTAGGTGTTCAGAATGGTTTGAACCCTATCCAGCTGAATTCCTGGGACCAGACAAAATCCAGGTCTCCTACTCCTCCACCATCTTTCTCCCCAATCAGAAGTGTTTTGAGCATTCTTTTCTTTTCAGCTCAACATATATCAACTTTAATAATCCTTATGCTTTTACTTGGACTATGCCTAACATATTCATGCCTCTTTGACTTGGACTGTCCTGTGTTCACAGCCTGCATTGTCTTCCACTTACTTCCACACAGAAATCTCTTACTGATGATTTAAGACCCAGTATAATTAGCAAAATGAAAAGGTAACCTACAGAATGTGGGGAACATTTTTGCAAACCATATATTGGGATATGTAAAAAAAACTCTTACACCTCAATAACAAACACACACACACACAAAACAATTCAATTTAAAAAGGGGCAGAGGAACTAAATAGACATTTTTCCAAAGAAGATATCCAAAGGGCCAATAGGTACCTGAAAAGATGTTAGGAAAAAAAAAGATGTTGAACATCACTCATCATCAGAGAAATGCAAATCAAAACCACAGTCAGATATTACCTTAATGAGATATCACATTGTATATATATGTATTTATATAATGGAATATTATTAAGCCATGAGAAAGAAGAGTATCCTGCCTTTTGTGACAACATGGATAGACCTCAAGCACATTATGCTAAGTGAGATATGTCAGATAGAGAAAGATGTGTACTGTGTAATATCACTTATATGTAGAATTTACACAATGTTGTATGTCAAGTATTTTTAAAAAAAAGACCCAGTACAAATGCTTCCTTTTTGGAACCCTTTATCAGTAGTCCTTCCATTCTCAGGCATAATTTTTGTTTTCTTTATGGTATCAGAGCATTATGCACTCACTTCTATTACATTCTATTCTGCCAAACCCCCTCCAACTACTCCAAGTCAGAGAAGTATATGTTTGATTGTTTTTTAAAATATTTTACTTGTTCTAATGCATGGTAGGTCCCTTATGCACAGTAAATGAATAATAGATATTTTTGAAAGAATAAAAGAAACAGTATAAATAAGTTATTAAATTAGTGCTGGAGATAGACTTTAAGAATACTTTTCTATTGTTCTTATATGATCTTGTTAAGTAAGGCTCATTGAGCTATCTGGAGTTTGAAGTTTAAAATATCTACCATATTACTAATTTTTTGGCACTTGAATAATATTAAGTGATATATATAGCATGATTTGGAGCTTTTCCTGTAGCACAGAGATCACTTGATGAAAATGATATATTTCAGGTAGAGATGATCAATCCTGGTTATCCAAGGGGGTTGTTACTTGTTTAAGATTAAAAATGCTTATTTTTATTGTTTCTTTTTCACTCTCCAAGTTGTATATTTATGTATTTTATTTCATCTTTTCCATAATCTTTTTTGCTAAAGGTCCATCTATTCCCTACGCCCTGCCCCAATTTACTTTTTATTTGATTTGAAGAGAAATAGGAACATGGGGTTTGTCTATTCTATTAGTCTTTTCAGGAAACCAAGTTTTAGGTTTGTAAATTTATTCTTTAAAATTTTTCAGTAGCTTTGATTTCTGTTTTACTGTTTTCTGCCCTTTAGTACTTCTTTCATTCTGTGTTCTTTGATTTTATATTTTTCTTCCTTCTTAATGAAGATACTTTGCTTGTTTATATTTGGCTTCTTTTCTTTTCTAATATAAGCATTTAAAGATAAATTTTCTTCTTAGCACTACTTTAGCTCTGCACTGTCCAATATGGTAGCTATGGGGCTATTCATGAATTAAAATTAAATAAAATTTATTTCCTTACTTACATTAATCATCTGTCTGTAGGCAACTCTATTTGGGCAGATAGACAACCAGTTTTATCACTGCAGAAAGTTGTACAGAACTTTTTTTTAAGATTTATTTATTTGAGAGACAGAGAGAGGGAGAGAGTGAGTGAGCACTGGGAGGGGCAGAGGGAGGAGAGAGAGAAACGTTAGCAGACTCCACACTGAGTGCAGAACTTGATCTCATGACCCTGAGATCATGACCTGAGCCAAACCCAATAATCAGGCACTTAACTGACTGTGCCACCCAGGCGCCCCAGTACTACAGAACTTTTTTTTAAAATTTTTTTATTGTTATGTTAATCCCCGTACATTACATCATTGGTTTTAGATGTAGTGTTCCATGATTCATTGTTTGTGTATAACACCAGTGCTCCAACACGACCGTGCCCTCCTCAATACCCATCACCAGGCTAACCGATCCTCCCACCCCCCTTCTCTCTAGAACCCTCAGTTTGTTTTTCAGAGTCCATCGTCTCATGGTTCGTCTACCCCTCTGATTTCCCCCCCTTCATTCTTCCCCTCCTGCTATCTTCTTCTTCTTCTTTTTTTTTCTTAACATATATTGCATTATTTGTTTCGGAGGTACAGATCTGAGATTCAACAGTCTTGCACAATTCACAGCGCTTCCCAGAGCA
>NW_027708439.1:0-334 GCF_054177405.1 Leptonychotes weddellii | reverse complement strand
GTTAAGGGAAAGCCAAGGAGAGGAACACGTGGACCACGCTAAGTTCATAGTCAGGGAAGTAGTCAGAGAAAGCCTTTAGGAGAAGGCCAGCGAGGCCTTGAAGGCCTGATGTTTTTCCTAGGCAGTGGTCATGGTAGAGAGGCAGGAATGAACGGGCCTTGTGTAGCGGGACTCATTTGCAGAGTGCCAGGTCGGAGGGAAGTTGCTCTTCCTCTGAGCAAACAGAAGCCACCCCAGGTCTTGGCTTTGGTTTCTCCTCTCTGTTAGGTTCCTCTGATTCTTGCACCATTTCCTCTGGCTGTTCCTCTGGCTTGGCCTTGGCCAAAAGGCAGAG
>NW_027708438.1:0-334 GCF_054177405.1 Leptonychotes weddellii | reverse complement strand
GTATTTCATTGTGGTTTTAATTTGCATTTTCCTAGTGGCTAGTCATCTTCAACATCTTTTCATATGCTTTTTGGCAATTTATATATCTTCTTTGGAAAAATGTCTATTTAGATCCTTTGTTTATTTTTAAATTGGGTGATTTAACTTTTTATTGTTGAATTGTGTTTTCTATATATTTTGGATACCAGGCCATTAAGATGTGCAAAAAGTTTCTCCCATTCCGTCAGCTGTCTTTTCACTTCCTTGATAATGTCCTTTGAAGCACAAGAGTTTTTTTTTTTTTATTCTTATGTTAATCCCCATACATTACATCATTAGTTTAAGATGTAGTGTT
>NW_027708437.1:0-334 GCF_054177405.1 Leptonychotes weddellii | reverse complement strand
CCCAGAATTAATAGACCAAGTCTCTTGATTTCCCCAGGAAAAGCAAGTAATGGTTATTCTCCAAACCATTGTTTTGTAGATGCCACTAGCCTAAAGTAATCCAGACTTGATTTCATTTTTAAGCTCCAAGTAAGGTTGTCTCTACCTGGTAGAAATAGGCATATGGGGCTCTTTATCCTCCTATAACTGTCTCTTCCACAGAGAACTCTCTCCTTCCCTGTTTCTCTCAGAGCTTCCCTCTCATGATGAATCCGCCCTTTGTGTTGATAACTGTTACTGTGCTGGTGTTAATTAGGAGACACAACACATTTGGGATTGGCAATTTCAAGGTGCT
>NW_027708436.1:0-334 GCF_054177405.1 Leptonychotes weddellii | reverse complement strand
TGGCGAGAGTGGGCATCCTTGACGTGTTCCTGATCTTAAGAGAAAGGCTCTCAGCTTTTCCCCATTGAGGACGGTATTCGCTGTGGGTTTTTCATAGATGGATTTTATGAACTTGAGGAATGCTCCCTCTATCCCTATGTTCTGAAGAGTTTTATGAGACTGACGCGCTGCCTACTGCGCTAAGGAGGCACCTTGTTCTGAAGAGTTTTAATCAGGAAAGGATGCTGTATTTTGTCAAAGGGTTTTTCTGCCTCAATTGAGAGGACCATATGGTTCTTCTCTCTCCTCTTACTAATGTGTTCTATCACATTGATTGATTTGCAAATATTGAACC
>NW_027708435.1:0-334 GCF_054177405.1 Leptonychotes weddellii | reverse complement strand
TCATGAACAGATGAGGAATAGAATGAAACATATAAAAAAGACCCCAGTGGAACTTTTGTGGTTGGAAAATTGTAACACAGAATGGGATTAACAACAAATAAGATACCACAGAAGAAAAGATTAGTGACGTTGAAGATGTACCAATAGAAACTCTTTAAAGCACAGAGGGGAAAGATGGAGAAAAATACACAGAACATCCATGACTTGGGGGGTGATATCAGGTGGTCCCACATACATGTAATAGAAGTCCAAGAAATAGAGAGGAAGGGGACAGAAAAAGCATTTGAAAAAATAATGACCAGGAAGTTTCCATCATGGGTGTAAACTACAAGCC
>NW_027708434.1:0-334 GCF_054177405.1 Leptonychotes weddellii | reverse complement strand
GGGGGACCGCACAGTACCTCCAGCAACAACCCCAGGGGTGGTGGGAACCCCTCCTTCCTGGGAACCCCCCCATTACCCCACACCCTCCCACCACTGGACATACTTCATTCCAGCAAGGAAGTTGAAAACAGATTACTTTAATCCCCAAAATGGTGTGGTCTCCCCCCGTGTGGGGTCATGAATGCCCTCCACGTCCCCTCCGTGTCCCCTCCGGTACGTCCCCCAGGCTGCCCCACGGAGCTCATGTGGAGACAGGCCTGGAAGGCGCAGGCTGGGGTTCAGGGACACGCAGAGAGCCTCAGTCCACCCACCACCCCCCGCATCCTGGGTACCT
>NW_027708433.1:0-334 GCF_054177405.1 Leptonychotes weddellii | reverse complement strand
TATCGGATTAAAACAACAGAAGTTTAGGGGTGCCTGGCTGGCTCAGTCAGTGGAGTATGTGACTCTTGATCTCAGGGTTGTGAGTTCAAGCCCCCCATTAGGTGTAGAGATTATTTAAAAATAAAATCTTTTTGGAGCACCTGGGTGGCTCAGTCAGTTAAGGGTCCTGGAATCGAGCCCCGTGTTGGGTTTCCTGCTCGGTGGGGAGCCTGCTTCTCCCTCTCCCGCTCCCCCTTGCTTGTGCTCTGTCCCTCTCAAATAAATAAATAAAATCTTTAAAAAAATAAAATCTTTTAGGGCGCCTGGGTGGCTCAGTTGGTTAAGCGACTGCCTT
>NW_027708432.1:0-334 GCF_054177405.1 Leptonychotes weddellii | reverse complement strand
TTCTATGTTCATATAAATAATTTTAGAAAAATTTTATTTTCTAGAAGAGGGCAGGATGCGGTTCTGTTGCCCTCACCCCGTTGTAAACCCCACAGCCCCAGACCCGCCTTTGCTCCGTGCACCCGGGTCTCTGCAGAGGCAGCTGCGGCCCAGGCCTCACACTTGGGGTGCAGGCTGGCCAGAGAGGACCCCCTGCAGACGAGAGGGCTCCAGGCTTCCCCAGGGCCCCCTTATCTGCCAGCTGGCTGTCGGGCTTGTCCTTCTCCCTGGGGTGGTCTGGCTGCTCCCTGCTGGCACCTGCGCCACGGTCCGGGTGTGCATGGCGTGTGTGCGC